>NC_089781.1:23895380-23907880 GCF_040412425.1 Macrobrachium rosenbergii
ATACATACACACACACACATTTTGTATGTGCTTAGCTCTGTGTATATATATATATAAATATAAATATATATATATATATATATATATATACATGTATACATATTTGTCATACATTGTATATTCATCGCCAGTGCCTAAACCAAAGACTGTTTCAACCGTCATGCGAGAAAATTTGCCAAAACCAAACCTTATTGAAATTCACCTTTACCGTAAAGGTACCTGACGGTGGTAATGAGCTCGGGTAATTAACTTCTGCGGAATTAGCCAACGGGTCTCAATTACATAGAAATTACAGAATTAAGTGAATATCTTTAAGTCAAAGGATGTCTTTAATGGTTGTTTATACATATGTGCGTGTATATATATATATATATATATATATATATATATATATATATATATATATATATATATATATATGTAGATACACAGTATATATTTATATATGTATATATTTATATATATAAAATATATATATATATATATATGTACGTATATATACATATATATATAAATATATATATATATACAGACAGAGAAATAGATATATATATACACCATATATATATGGCGAGAGAGAGAGAGAGAGAGAGAGAGAGAGAGAGAGAGAGAGAGAGAGAGAGAGAGAGAGAGAGAGAGAGCTGCCATGAATTTCTAGCAAGTGTCTAAACAATCAAAAAAATCTGTAACTCGATCCTAGGAAACTATATATATATATATATATATATATATATATATATATATATATATATATATATATATATATATGCATATGTATATACTGTATATAGATATAATCTACGCTGGTTAAAAAGACCCAGCAAATTATCTCGAGTAATTAAGGAACATGGGAGAATATCTGCATTGCATAAAGCTAAAGATTTAATTAAGAGATACGCCTTACACCTGTATACCTGTATATTTTGGAAACGATACGTTCCGCCTTGTAATGTATGTACGGCAATTTGCATATTCGTTAGCAAATATCTTGTGAAGTCATTAGCAGTGTTTAATGAAAGTGTTCTGTAATAATTCGACATGATTTTAAATCACCCTTGTGGATACTGCTATGCTAATTTCATTCGGCTGAAGTTTTATCTGTCGTATATTAATATTTCCTGACGTGAGAGGTTAAATAATACCGCATATCATTTTGTAATGGTGTAAAGAATGTTTAGTTTCATGATTTTTTGTTAATAATAATAATGATAATAATAATAATAATAATAATTCGTCTCCTTCTTCTTCTTCTTCTTCTTCTTCTTCTTCTTCTTATTATTATTATTATTATTATTATTATTATTATTATTATTATTATTATTATTATTATTATACATTCACCTGTTAATACATATATATGTATATATATATATATATATATATATATATATATATATATATATATATATACAGTATATATATAACGTGTGTATAATTGTAATAGCCATAATGTAAATGTATATGTGTATATGTGTAAATATATACATATAAATGCATAAATATAAGTGTGTGTGTGTGTAGTTGTAACAGCCATAACATAAATGTATATGCTATATTTGTAAATATATACATACATGTATATATGTATGTGTGTACACGTGTATGACTGTCTCTTTTAAAATACTTATCAGGTAATAACAACGCCATTAAACTAAAGGCGAACATTTCCACAGCTCTAGCGAAGCGAACGCCCATTACCATAAAAAACAAAAAAGGGACACTGGAAAACCGAGCGATCACGATAACTCTTTTAATGATTCCAAACATTAATTCCCACCTCCTTCCCCTACTACCCCTCCACCCAACCCCCTCCCTCCCCCTCGGTCCGGCGACCACCTCCGTTTCCTCTTTTTCGAGTTCCCCAATTCCCCAGTGGGTCCGGTAATTCCCCAACCTTATTTATTCGGTTCCCACCGAAGTAGTACAGGACACATTTTGCATAATTTCATCTGCTGGTCGCGGTTTTTTTTTTTTTTTTTTTTTTTTTTTGGTGCCTCATTTCACACCTTTTTCCACCTTTTTTATGGGTTCATTACGATATGATTTATGAATTCTGTGTGGCAGGTGAATGTAAATTTCGGGAGCGTTTCCTCTCTCGCTCTTTATTTTAATGTGTGTAATTTATATATACATATATATATATATATATATATATATATATATATATATATATATATATATATATATATATATATATATATATATATATATATATATATATATATATATATATATATATATATATATATATATATTATATACTGTATATAATATATAATATATACATATATATATATATATATATATATATATATATATATATATATATATATATATATATATATATATATATGTATGTATATATATACACACACACATACATATACTGCCTCTACGATGCGAAAAGCTGCTTCAGCTTTTTTAGACATCCAATTCAACCACTTATGCACAACGACAAATTACAACCAGTCGCGCAAGACGACATTCTTTTTTCTAACCATCTCTCTTCCTCCCTCCCCACCCCCGGCCCCCTTATCGTTCCGTTGATGCACGATGAGTGAAGAACCGTAATGACGCGGAAGTGGAGCGAATTAGACCGATAATTGTAAAAAGATAACACGTGAAGTTAGTTAAGCCCGTGGTATCTCCAACGAATTTCCGTTGGTAAAACGGACAAAACGAGCTCGCGCGCGCACGCTCACAAACACGTGCATATTCGTACAAACATTCGTGCATACATACATACAAAAAAAATATGTGTATGTTTATATATATATGTGTATGTATATATATATATATATATATATATATATATATATTTATATATATATATATATGTATATATGACTTTTTATCACATCACCGTGATTCATATACAATCAGTAAGCTACAAACGTCCTTTAATATCCAATTCGCTCTACCTCGGAAATAATATATTTTCATATATGTTACCGAAGGGGAATTTTTTAGTTGATAATAAGTTCGTCGTCCCGTGGGCTCGAACCAGCGACGAACAAGAACTCAGGACTACAGTGGACGCTTAACCCACACGGCTAGCAAGTGAGGTATAAGTGGATATCGGCTCCCATATACAAATCTCCCGTCGAACTCAGGTGTTTTGTATTTAGAGACGATATCCACCCACCTCTGCCATGTTAACCGTGTAGTGCGTTTGTCGCACGCAGCCATATTATGACTTTTTATCACATCACCGTGATTCATATACAATCAGTAAGCTACAAACGTCCTTTAATATCCAATTTGCTCTACCTCGGAAATAATATGTATATATATATGTATATATATATATATATATATATATATATATATATATATATATATATATATATATATATATAATATTTATAATAAAAGGTAAAATGGGTTGAAATTCACCTGTATCGAAAACTGACAAGTTTTTATTTTATTATTATTATTATTATTATTATTATTATTATTATTATTATTATTATTAGTTGGGCATAACGCCCTGACTAACACGAACTGAGAATTGTGAAACATACCGTACTGAAATATATAACCGACTTTTCAGAACACATATTCAAATTTCTGCCTTGTTAAACCACACCTGTTGTATTTAAGATGATTTGGCACTAATCACCTGCTCAATTCGAAGCATCATCTGCGCAGACAGCAGTTTAACCAACCCCATTTGGAGCAACATCTGTGTAGAGGGGATTTTAACCAACCCCAGTTCGAGCACCATTTGTGTAGAAAACTTTTCAACCAGTTACCTTTAAAGCATTATTTGTGTATATCGGATTTTAACCAACACCATTTGAAGCATTATTTGCGTAGATGGGATTTTAATCAACACAATTTGAAGTATCATTTTTGTAGAGAACATTAACCAACTCCATTTGAAGCATTATTTGTGTAGATGGGATTTTAACCAACACAATTTGAAGTAGCATTTTTGTAGAAAACATTTTAACCAACTCCATTTAAAGCATTATTTGTGTAGATGGGATTTTAACCAAGCCAATTCGGAGCATTGTTTGTGTACGTGGTATTTTAACCAATCCCGTTTAAAGCATCATTTATGTAGATGGAATTTTAACCAACACTATTTAAAACATCATTTGTGTGGATGAGATTTTAACCAACACCATTTGAAGCATTATTTGTCTGGGTGGAATGTTAACCAATCCCATTTGAAGTATCATTTGTGTGGATGAGATTTTAACCAATCCCATTTGAAGTATCATGTGTGTGGATGGAATTTTAACCAATCCCATTTGAAGTATCATTTGTGTGGATGGAATTTTAACCAATACCATTTGAAGTATCATTTGTGTGGATGGAATTTTAACCAATCCCATATGAAGTATCATTAGTGCAAATGGGATTTTAACCAACCCCCATTTGAAGTATCATTTGTGCAGATGGGATTTTAACCAATCCCACTTAATGTATCATTTATGCAGATGGGATTTTAACCAATTCCCATTTGGAGCGCACAGGGTTTTAACCAGCCCCATTGGAAGCAATATGTGAATGCGGGATTTTAACCAATCACAACTTAATAGTTATTTGTGTAAATGGGTTTTAAACAACCCCGCAAAAAAAAGTAAATGCCAGTTACTGGGTTTTCTTCTAGTGCTTTGAGTTATATTTTGTTCACAACTTTACACAAAATAATTAAGAATTGTGACTTTCTTTTTAACTTTTATCTCTCGATGAATACTGACTTTTTAACTTTAATTTTTTTTATTTATTGAATAGTGTATCTTTCCTTATTTGTTTTTACATGGATAATGCCACTTTGCTTAACATTCCCAATGTGGAAAGTGCAGTTTTTCTTCCGTTTTCTTAAAACAAGGTGCGCAGTTTTTTCTCCAACGAAGAAAGCAGTTTTTCTTCAACGGAGAGCGTAGTTTTTTCTGTAACGAAGAGCGCAGTTTTTTCTTCATCGGAGAGCGCAGTTTTTCTTCAAGAGAGAGCGCAGTTTTTTCTTCAACGGAAAGCGCAGTTTTTTCTTCAACGAAGAGCGCAGTTTTTTCTTCAACGAAGAGCGCGGGTTTTTCTTTGACGAAGAAGAAGTAGGAGAAGAAAAAGAGAAAGAAAGAAAGAAGAAGAATAAGAAGAAGGAGAAGAAAAATAGAAAGAAGAAAAAGAAGAAGAGGAAATAGTAGAAGGAAAATAAAAACAAGAAAGAGAAGGAGAAGAAGAGGAAGAAGAAAAATAAAAAGAAGAAAGAGAAGAGGAAGGAGAAGAAGAAGTAGAAGAAAAATAAAACGAAAGAAGAAGAAGAAGAAGAAGAATAAGAAGAAGAAGAAGTAGTGGTAGTAGGAGAAGGAAAATAAAGATAAAGAAGAAGAAAACGAAAAAGAAGAAGAAGGAGTAGTAAACGAAGAAGAAGATGAAGAAGAAGGAGAATAAGGAGTAGTAAAAGAAGAAGAAGAAGAAGTAGAAAAATAAAAGCAAAGAATAATAAAAAGAAGAAGTCGTTTGAAGAAGACATCAAAGAAGTGTTGAAGCCAAATGTGAGCCGACAATATCGGGCTTTTCCTATTTAATGTGGTCGAAGCCCGTAGCTGGTCTTGTCACGAGGACAAAGCCCGTCAATTTCACACATCATTAGTAATCGAGAGAGAGAGAGAGAGAGAGAGAGAGAGAGAGAGAGAGAGAGAGAGAGAGAGAGAGAGAGAATAGACAAGGGTTGGTGATGAATGCTTATAGGCTACCGTTTATGAAATGGAGGTGGAATTGCAATAATAATAATAATAATAATAATAATAATAATAATAATAATAATAAATGACCACACGCGCAAAAATCCCGACGCAACTGCGCCGCCATCGACGCGCATTACGAAACTCACCGCGCGCATTTTCTTCTCACCGCGACCACGCCCGCAAATCGGTCTAACGAGGTGGGCGGGGCGGCGTAGACGCATTGTCCCCTCTCACCGGCCGCCCCTAACGTAACTTCTTTTTTTTTCCTTTCTTTCTTTTTACACTGACGCCCTTCTCTGGGAAAAACCCGGAGTGAAAAGGCAGAAGCCGTGACGGCGGGGCGCCCCTACGTCACACAGTGTCATTTGTGGCGCCCCGCGGAGGCCGTGTCACCAAAAAATCCCCAGGTCTCTTTGACGATTCGCCGGGGTTGCTGGATGCTTGCGGGCCGATGGGAAACTACCGGCTCTCTCTCTCTCTCTCTCTCTCTCTCTCTCTCTCTCTCTCTCTCTCTCTCTTGTGTGGGTTGAGGAGGGAAGGCAGTTTATGTATTTATTTTTATTTTTAGGTTTTCGTAGCAGATTCGATCGACATTCCTCGTGTTATCAAGAGATTTTTAAAAAAATTTTTATAATTTTTATCTCGAAAAATGGCTCCTAATTAATAAAGCACAGACGAAGAAGAAGAAGAGAGAGGAGAAAGAGGGGGAGAAGAAGGAAGAGGAGAAGAAGAAGGAAGAGGAGGAGGAGGAGGAGGAATAGAAGAAGAAGAAATAGAACATTGCTGAGGTTCCTCCAAATATAATCATCTGAACACGCACATGAGCGACGAACTATTGCATGCAACTGACTGATTGATAAGGTGACACAATCTGGCGTCGCAACCACCAAGAAGCCACTGACGCATACAATCAGTTCTTGAGGTAGATGTAAAATAAAAAAAAAAAAAGATAAAAAAGCAGGCCTCGTATTGACATTACGGGACCGAGGTACAACACTCTGATTATTGTGTGAATAACATTGAAAAGCTGAATGATGTTTTGTGACAGACACATTGTATGAAGGTTGAGTCAAAGACTTTTCTCATTCATTCAGCATTTTCTTTCCTTCTTCACCTTTTTCCCCTCCCTCCCTCACTCCCTCCCCTTGGGCAAGGTTCCTATATTCCCCTAACCCCCCCTCCCCCTTTCCGGCACAGAGGACACCTACCCACCCCATTCGACCTCCCGCCGGGTTGCCCAAAGATCCCAGACAATAGAAACATCCTGAAAGGGACCCGAGTATTTTGTGTGCATAGATCCTATTATTTGTGATACTATAATAGTTTTAACATGAGTTTTCGGGGGAGAGAGAGAGAGAGAGAGAGAGATCTAGTAGTATTTCACTGGTTTCTGCTAAGAGGTAATGAGGCATTTTGGCGATATGGAAAACAAACAAGAAATATTGATTCGTGGCTCGTAGAGGAAAAAGGAGAGAGAGAGAGAGAGAGAGAGAGAGAGAGAGAGAGAGAGAGAGAGAGAGAGAGAGAGATGCAACCTCCATCTCACAAGATAGAGACACGAAGAAAAAGCATGTTGTTAACTTTCAAGGTAGATTGAGAACTTACATTTTTTCTGGAGAGAGAGAGAGAGAGAGAGAGAGAGAGAGAGAGAGAGAGAGAGAGAGAGAAGATGCAGTCTTTATCCCTCAAGATAGACAGAGAAAGGAAGAAAAAGCATGTTGTTAACTCAAGACAAACTGAGAACTTGCATTTTTCCGAAGACGCTTATTGCTTTATATAGGTAGAGAGAGAGAGAGAGAGAGAGAGAGAGAGAGAGAGAGAGAGAGAGAGAGAGAGAGGGGTAGTGGGGGTTCTTTAGCTCACTCTCACAGAGAGAATGCCTTTTTAGCACAAGCATTACAGCGCCCGAAGAAAGAAAGAAAGATGCTACAATTGACGCTCAAAGAAGAAGTGGCTGTTGGGCCTGAATGGAATTGAGGGGTTCCTCTTGTTGGCCAATAGAGTTATATGGTTGTTTGAGAAACCGGTCGGTCTCTCTCTCTCTCTCTCTCTCTCTCTCTCTCTCTCTCTCTCTCTCTCTCTCTCTCTCTCTCTCTCACTCAGGTTGCTCCCACTCTCTTTCTCTCTCTGTCTATATACGTACGCAGGTAGTCCCCTTCTTTTCATAAACCTCTCTCTCTCTGTTATACAAGACTAAGTTACTTTCTCTCTCTCTTTCTCCCTCTCTCAAGTTGCTTCCACTGTGGCCATGTACGTAGGCAGATAGTTTCCCTTCTTTTCACAAATCTCTCTCTCTCTCTCTCTCTCTCTCTCTCTCTCTCTCTCTCTCAGATAGTTTCTCTTCTTTTCTAGAAAGTTACTTTCTCTCTCTCTCTCTCTCTCTCTCAAGTTGCTTCCACTGCGTCCATACACGTAGGCAGATAGTTTCCTTTCTTTTCACAAATCTCTCTCTCTCTCTCTCTCTCTCTCAAGCTTCACAAACTATCCTTTCACCATTCAATATCATCCATGCCAGCCATTTTCAAGTTGTTCCCCCCCTTCTACTGTAGAAGGCAAGGAGGGCGTGCCGGCGAAGGAACCTCATTTTTTGCGCACATTTGCCAATTTGACGCAAAGGATTTCATACACTTAAAGGGCAGTTAGTTTTAGGGGGGCGTTTTTTGTAAGTGGGGCACAATACCCTACTTGTGAACTTCATTCTCTCTTACAATTTGTCGCGTCCTTTCTCTAATATGGTGTTTTTTTTTTCTTTTTTCCCATGCAGACTCGTTTGCCTGCTTGTATCTCTTTAAATATAATAAGAGTCATTTGGTTGTTCTTTAATTTATATAACGAGAATTTCAGTCGTGTTTATTTATTTTTGAGATTTGGGTGATTGTTTTTGTTTAGTATCTAAGATACAGATATCTTTCTCTTTTGTGTCTGTGTGCATATATATATATATATATATATATATATATATATATATATATATATATATATATATATATATATATATATATATATATATATATATATATATATATATATATGTATAGGCAATATATATATATATATATATATATATATATATATATATATATATATATATATATATATATATATATATATATATGTATGTAATAGTAGCAACATATACAGTATAGTATAGTGATAGTACTACTAGTATATAGCAAATATAAAGAACATAATTATGTATATATATCACATGAATAATAACAGTATTTGAGTGTGTATATAGTTTAAGTATATTTTTATTCGCCGAAACAGTTTTTTTATTATTCTTTTCTTTTATATATATATATATATATATATATCAAAACACCTTTTCTGCAGTTATGCGACTTGAATGGGACTTTTATGATAAAACATTCTTAATCACCAAAACAGCTCTCTTCTGTCTCAATGCCAATGGTAGTGGTAATAGTAGCAGTAGTACTAGTAGAACTAGTAGTAGTATAAATAAATAAATAAATTAGTAACAATAATAAAAGCAAATATAAAGAAATAAATATAAATAAAGAATATGTCGCCTCACATGAATAATAACAGTCCCCTTGAGCCAAAACCAGGTAACCATCGACGTAGTTTAAGTAACTTTTTTTATTCAAGTCATAAACAGAAAAAACAGTTTTTTTATTATTCCTTTTCTTTTATTCTGCGAACTGCAGATATTGTAGTCAGGGTATAAATGGGGTTAACAGGTCAATAATGATTTGATGCAGTTCCTCCGTTGAATGTTATCACACAAAAGAGGGTTGGAGAGAGAAGAGAGAGAGAGAGAGAGAGAGAGAGAGAGAGAGAGAGAGAGAGAGCATGAATTAGAATGGTTTCTCAGTGAGTCACTACGGATATGTTATTATATTTTTACACTATTGTTATATATGTATGTTATCGCTGTTGTTTTTGTTACAACAAGTATTTAACAACTCTACAGTTTACATGTATGTATGCATAAATAAATAAATAAATTAATAAATAAATAATAAAGAAATAATATATATATATATATATATATATATATATATATATATATATATATATATATATATATATATATATATATATATATATATGCAAACATACCTCCACCATCCAAATTGTGACCCACTGCAGTCGACCAGAGGTACCTGATTCAACAGAGAGTTGGAGAGAGCTGCCCAAAGTCATCGAGAGAGAGACCTGGAACTGCTCGATAACGAGACTCTGAAATCATGTATTAATTAACATTTATTTTTATTGCTCTCTCTCTCTCTCTCTCTCTCTCTCTCTCTCTCTCTCTCTCTCTCTCTCTCTCTCTATAGTAAGAATATAAATTTTACATAAATTGAACTTTTTCAAGTCATAAACAGTAAAAATTGACAAACGAAATCCTCTCTCTCTCTCTCTCTCTCTCTCTCTCTCTCTCTCTCTGGAACTCTAAGATCAGAACAAAAGATTATCAATCACAATGAAAAATGGAACCTAGAAGAAAATGACACTACAAAATATCACACGCCTGCAAGCACATATGCAAAAAGATGAATAAAATGACAGATGCACTGCACAGGCGATTAAAAACATATTAGCAGAAAGATATACATGTGTCCATGACAATGAAGATAATGCAGAAACAGTTATCACTTTATCAGATATAGATATTACAGAAGCCGATATTGTGAGCTAATGAAATTAAAAATGGATCAGAGAGGAGAGAGAGATTGAGAGTTCATTCAAGAGAGAGAGAGCAAAGAGAGCAAGATTTATGATCAGCATGAATTACCGTAATGGTTTCTCAGTGATCTTTCGTCACTACGGATATGTTATTATTATTTTTACACTATTGTTATGTTATTGTAATTGTTATCGCTGTTGTTTTTGTTACAACAAGACATTTAACGAAAAATTAGAAAAACTCTAGGCATGATGGATAAAAAATGTTTATGAAAATGTATGTATGCATGCATGCATGTATGTATGTTATGTATGCTGTTTGTAACATTGATGATAAAAGGACTTAGTAAGACATGACACAAGAATAAGTAGAAATATATGAAGATATACAAAGAGATAAACAAAATATATAAATGGGCAGAGATATATATATATATATATATATGATATATATATATATATAAAGGATAATAATGTGACAATGTGTGTGATGTTGAATGTGTTGTGTGATCAAAGTGTGTATTGGCAAACTGCAAAAGCAAAAATGGGAATGTTGTTCCACCATCAAATGAACACATGATGACCCACTGCAGTCGACCAGCTGTTAGGTACCTGATTCAACAGAGGTCATTTACAGCTAGAATAGAAAAGTTGGACTTCTACTGGGGAGCTGCAATTCTTAAAAAGTCATCGACCTCGCCCGGAGAGAGAACCTGGAACTGCTCGATAATTATCAAAAAAGACTAGCAGAGGTAGATTAACTGCCAAAAACTATACGCGAAAATTAAGGATGATAGCATTAATAAAATCGATTATTTATTCAATGTATTAAAGCTCATTGAGGAACATAATTAACCAGATTTTTAAGAATAAGCTCGACAAATATCTAAGATGCTCTCAGACCATCAAGACTGGAAGATCAAAATATACCGGAAGATCGTTAGTAACTCTCTATATATATAAGGTATATATATATATATATATATATATATATATATATATATATATATATATATATATATATATATATATATATATATATATATATATATATATATATATATATATAATTATATTATATATACATCCAGTTTTAAAATACCACGTGTCAATAACGCCAATCTCCCCCGCCACCCCCATCCCAAAACCCCATTACCTGGAGGTATTCCTTACCCCCTTTTTCCATCACTCGCCACCGAGTTCCAGGGAACACCCGGAATCGTGTTCCTCCGACTCTCATTAATGCAAATCGTACACATGTTTACCGGATCCGTTCGAACTAGTTTCGCAGTTGCACGGTTTTGCAGTTTCGCAGTTGCATAGTTTTGCAGTTTCGCTGTTGCACAGTTTTGATGTTTCGCAGTTGTACAGTTTCAGTTTCGCAATTGCACAGTTTTAGTTTCACAGCTGTACAGCTTTACAGTTGTACAGTTTCGCAGTTTTACAGTTGCATAGTTTCATAGTTGCACAGTTTCAGTTTCACAGTTGTACAGTTTAAGTTTCACAATTGTACAGTTTCGCAGTTTTACAGTTGCATAGTTTCATAGTTGCACAGTTTCAGTTTCACAGTTGTACAGTTTAAGTTTCACAATTATGCAGTTTCGCAGTTTTACAGTTGCATAGTTTCACAGCTGCACAGTTTTGCAGTTTGACAGTTTCACAGTTGAACCGTGTCATAGTTGCACAGTTGCACATTCACACACTTGCACAGTTTCACAGTTCTACAGTTTCACAGTTTCACCAGCGTTGATATGTTTATGATCTAAAAGGCAAGCGGGACTTCTCTGGAAAGCGAACTTCTCCGGAAAGCGGACTTCTTTAGGAAGCGGACTTCTCTGGAAAGCAGACATCTCCGGAAAGCGGATTCTCCGGAAAACGAACTTCTATGGAGAGCGGACTTACCAGGAAGTGAACTTACCCGGAAGTGGGCGTCTCCGGAAAGGGGACTTCTCTGGAAAGGGGACCCTCCGGAAAGCGGAAGTTCCGAAAAGCAGACTTCTCCGGAAAACGAACTTTTCCGGAAAGCGGACTCTCAAGAAAGCGGACTCTGGGAAGCTGGCTTCCCTCGAAAGCGGACTTCTCCGGAAAGCCGACTCTCCGGAAAAAGGACTTCTCCGGAAAGCGGAACCTCGTAGTTTCATTTCCATC
>NC_089781.1:23912880-23915380 GCF_040412425.1 Macrobrachium rosenbergii
CTTGCTTTATCACAGTGAAACATCTCCATAAAGCACCATTACATTTGCTGTACCATCATCAAATTACCTTGAAGGCGGATTCACCGAAGCAAAGCCTGCTCTGCCCCTATATCACTTTTATCTCTTTTTCAATTCTTCCCGTTTCCCCTCTTTTAAACACAAAGGCTAATGCCTAATCACCTCTGTTGTTTTTATTTATTTTTTTTTCAACTTGAAATCGGAAGCCGTATTTAGTCCCGAATCTTTCGGCACATTTTTCTCATATATTTCCGCTCGGTTGCACATGTGCCCTTGTCTATTATTTTCGTCCGATTTCGTTGAAATGGAGACTGAAAATAGCTGAGAGCGGTTTAGGTTCGTTTTGTTGGTTTTGTTTTTACTTTTCCTTTCACTCGTTTTTTTTTTTTAAGTTCGATAATTCGCAACGGTTGAGGTTGAGGAGGAGGAGGAGGAGGAGGAGGAGGAGGAGGGGCAGATATACATGGATAAAAAGCGGGGGTGGGGGTGGGGGGGAGGGCGGCTTGATTGCGGTAGGTGGGTGGAGGTACATTGGGGAGGGGGCGGGTAAAAGTTGCATCATACACAAGTCTTGTTTTTTTTTTTTTCATGAACATTTAGATCAGAATAATTGTTTTATTTTTCTCAATAAATTGACTAATTTATAGTGTTGCTTTGGTTTCAGTGTAGCACGTCGTAAACTATCTAGAACTGTACAGTAATCCTGATAAAGATAATAATCCTTCATTGGTTTAGAACTTTCGTATCTGCTAACATATGATACCAGACTTGGTTAAATTGACATCAAAATATCAGAAGCACGTTTAGTTATGCTGAACTTTTAGTCATGAACACTTGTCACGATTATTTGAAGAGAATTATATGAATTATCACAGGAATCGCGTTTCATCGTAGAAATTCATCTGGCGTAAATGTTTTGAAAGCTCTTTAATGTCTGTTTCGCTATTAAGTGGAATATCCACATCACTTAACCGCACGCAATTCGCTTCGATCCACATAATTGAACAAGACGTATTTCATGTCGCCGTTGGCCGTTTAAACGCATAATTCTCCAAGGTAAGGAGAAAATGACCCTAATGATCATTCCCAAGTCAATTCTTCATGCTTTCAATCTAGCAAGCAACAACCAAGAACCCCGTTTTCTTTACCCAGCCCGTTTTCTTCCCACGATTCGCCAGGGGGAACTCCACTAACCGCCATAAACGCGTTCGCGGCGAAGCTAACTTGTGTAAAAGAGTGTCCGGGAAGCCGGCTGGTGCACGGTAGCTACTGGTTACAGCGGTGGTCGTAACAGCCAGTGGTCGTA
This sequence comes from Macrobrachium rosenbergii, assembly GCF_040412425.1. Taxonomy (NCBI): domain Eukaryota; kingdom Metazoa; phylum Arthropoda; class Malacostraca; order Decapoda; family Palaemonidae; genus Macrobrachium; species Macrobrachium rosenbergii. The sequence goes on from NC_089781.1 coordinate 23,914,205, forward strand.
TATCATGCCACTCACTATTATAGACTTTTTGTAGATATTAGCATGTAAATCCAGCCGTAAAAAAACGCGCAGCGTTCGACGAAAGGGTTTTGTGTGTGTGTGCAAATAATCATAATGGGGGAATGTTGACGCTGAGGGTTTATGGTGCATAGCCGGCCATTCCGCACGAACTTTGCATATTGCAAAGCCCCTCCGTTCTTACACCTATCATTATTTTCGTGTAAATCCGGCGCGGGCCAAATAGGATGGGAGAGGCGATGTTAGCTACGTGGGAGGAGATCTGGAAATGTCAAGGCGCGAGTTTGGGGGCCCCCAGAGTTGAGGTACACTTTTTCGTTGTTGGTATTTCGTACTTTAATAATGTTTTACTTTCATTTTGAGGCTTGTCATTTTCTTGCTTTGCTGTAATACATGAGTATCCTTTATATATATATATATATATATATATATATATATATATATATATATATATATATATATATATATATATATATATATATATATATATATATATATATATATATATATATATATATATATATATATATATATATATATATATGTATGTGTGTGTGTGTGTGTGTGTGTGTGTGTATGGTGAAATGAACACATGAGGACGTGTTTCACAGAGATAAATTTGTGTGTGCGTGTATGCGTGTGAGAGATAAATTCACCTAAAATTCATAATGAAATATGTAACAAATACCCAACTGAAGAAGAAAGGTTCTTTTTCTTCTAACGTAATTAAATATTAGTTTTATGACATTTCATATATATACAGTATATACATATACGTATATATATATATACATATATATATATATATATATATATATATATATATATATATATATATATATATATATATATATATATATATATAAAGTAATTATAATAGACAATGCCCTCTTACACTTACATATGTATCTGGTAAAAGTGACCAGTAGATTCTACATATATGTATAAATATAAGCAATGAGTCTCTCTCTCTCTCTCTCTCTCTCTCTCTCTCTCTCTCTCTCTCTCTCTCTCTCTCTCGCGGATGAAGAATACCGAAGACCAGCGGTGGAGGCACTAAGAAATACCGAGCGATAGTTGATCCTCTAAAAAAAAAAAAAAAAAAAAAAAAAAGAGGGCGGGACCTCGATAACAAGCCTGAGATAACAACTTTTGCAG
>NC_089781.1:23920380-23922880 GCF_040412425.1 Macrobrachium rosenbergii
AGAGAGAGAGAGAGAGAGAGAGAGAGAGAGAGATAAGCTATGACCATATAGCCAGATTGTCATTTTGTTTTTGGCGTGTCTACACGATACCCGGACCCCAGCATATCCACATCATAGGAACCCTAGAGAGAGAGAGAGAGAGAGAGAGAGAGAGAGAGAGAGAGAGAGAGAGAGAGAGAGAGAGAGAGAGACTCGTGATGATGCCCCGTGTTAGGTGTGACTTTGCGCGAGAGGTGAGAGGGAGAAAACCCTTGGAGGAAAATGAGTTTAGATTTATGTCCAAGTGACAAAACTTTACGACAAATTGGCGGCTAGGTTAGTCACGGGCCGTAGGGAGGTTGGGGGGGGGGGGGGGTTGGTGGGGGGAGGGGAGAACCGCTCCCCATCCCACGGGGGTCATTTTTCACAAGTGATGACTCGTTTCCCCTTTTCTTCTTCTTCTTCTTCTCCTTCTTCTTCTTCTTCTTCCCCCTCCCCTACTCTTCTTCCCCACCTCGTCCCCATCCTTATGCCAAGTTAATGGTTTTGGGAAAGCTTCAGTTTTTAGCTTGGCTCTACGTCACAAGGAGAACCCGTAGGTTTTGTTTGGAGGGGGTCGCAATACCCATTCGCTTTGGGTCGTAATACCCACTCGCTTTGGGTCGCAAAACCTACTCGCTTTATGTCGTAATGCCCACCCGCTTTGGGTGGCAAAACCCACTCCCTTAGGGTCGCAAAACCCACTCGCTTTGGGTCACAATACCCAATCACTTTGGGTCGCAATACCCACTCGCTTTGGGTCGCAAAACCTACTCGCTTTATGTCGTAATACCCACCTGCTTTGGGTGGCAAAACCCACTCGCTTAGGGTCGCAAAACCCACTCGCTTTGGGTCGCAATAATCACTCACTTTGGGTCGCAAAACCCACTCACTTTGGGTCATAATATCCACTCGCTTTGGGTCGCAACACCCACTCGCTTTGGGTCGCAAGGCGTGTGTGGGAGGCGATGATGATACTGATAATTATAATGATGATGATGAAAGCAGACTCTGTAAATCTGACGTTCGCTGTTTGATTTTGAAAGCTTGATCATTAATCAGGAGGAGAAAGGGAATATTGCTAAACCTCTCCACTGCTTTGTGGATTTAGTTTAATGTCGTAAATATATTATAATGCAATGCAACACTGCCCTAAAACAATTCGCCTCGTATTTTAATAACTTATTTAAATTTTCATCTGTTTATCTACTTATTTATTCACTCATCCTTTTTCTTTTTCCATAATTGATCCCTTCTTTCTGTATTTCCTATTATTTCCTGTTATTTCTTTCAAATGAACATTATATTCTTGGGAAGCTTGAATTTTAAGTCAACGGCCCCTGTGGGCTTGTTCCATATGAATAGGGGTTTGTCTTCTTCTGAGTAATAATAATAATAATAATAATAATAATAATAATAATAATAATAATAATAATAATAATAATAATAATAATAATAATAATGATAATAATAATAATAATAATAATAAAACTTTGAAAGCTTATGCCTCAAATTTTCAGGAATAGAAGCCTATATATAGTGACAATTTTTACGTTCATCAAAAGAATTAAAATATTGAAAAACAAACAAAGTCCTTTTCTATTATTCAAACTCTTTCTTGCATTGCTATAATGTCAAGAGAAAACTGATGAAGGTATCAAATACGAGTAGCTTAATAATATCTTTAAGGAGACCGACGCTGATATTGAGAACAAAAATTGTTAACAATATGACAGATTTGATTCAACACAATAATAAGGTTAATGACTAATAATAATACTAATTATAATAATAATTAATAAAATTTTTAAGGTAAAGACAACTGCACATGATATTGAAATCCAAAATTATTTAGTAATATGATCAATTTGATAAAACACAACTCGAACCTGAACGGTGTTGGAAACCAAAAGTGATTAATCACGTCTGAGTAATTCCACCAAGATGATTATATCAGTCTCTGACTATAATTATATAAAATTTGTTATGACTCAAGGATGTCCGTAAAAATCGACAACCCATCATGTTCAACTGAGGATATAATGACCACAATTTTATTTAGTAGGATTTGAATCAATAGGTTATAAACAGATAGAACCAGTGACTCAGGGGATGTCTGAACGGTATCGATAAACCCACCAAAGTGATTAATCACAACTGAGGATATAATTACCAAGATGATATACCCTATTTAAGGACACCCTGAATGGCGAAGATAGGTTATTCATAACTCAGTGTATATCCAATGACTCAGGGAGGATGTCCGTAAATGAGGATATATCGAGAAACCCATCAAGGTGATTGTTCACTACTGAGGATATAATGACCTAGAGGATTTACCATATTTAAGGATACCCTGAATGGCGAAGATAGGTTATCCATAACTCAGGATATATCCAGTGACTCAGGGGGGATGTCCGTAAATGAGGATATATCGATAAACCCACCAAGGTGATTATTCACTACTCAGGATATATAGACC
>NC_089781.1:23927880-23930380 GCF_040412425.1 Macrobrachium rosenbergii
TCTTCTTCTTCTTCTTCTTCTTCCTTTTCCCTTTTAATTGGCCTTCCTTGCAACCAGATGGTCCTGTGTGAAATGTTACGCCCCGTATCAGAATGCCTGTCTTGTGAGACTGATCTGAGCGTCAGCGGTTCTCTGTCTGTGTCTATTTCGCTGTTCTGTTGTATGTCTGTCTGTCTGTCTGCGAGTTTGCGTATGTACGAAACGGACCACGGACATGTGAGTCAGTTGGGGACACGTGTTGCGCATGTTAAAAGTTCCACCTCTCACTCCTTAGTAATTCTTCTCCGCTACGGAGGTAGGAATGCCTGCTAACTTCTCATTCAGAAGGCATTTTATTCATTTCACTCATTTTAATTCACTCGTTTGGTTATTCACTCGTTTCCTCAGTCGCCCTTCTACGACGTCTCCGCGAACTTCTTTTCTGTTCGGGCGCACTGAAGTTAAATTTGACATGTGAGAAGTTCACGTTCAAAGGAAGATTATTCCGTCAAAATGTTTTGTATCGTGTCATCCAGTTCCTTTGCTAAAATTTTACACTACTTTCTCTCTCTCTCTCTCTCTCTCTCTCTCTCTCTCTCTCTCTCTCTAGCAAATACTTAACTTCTGAATGAATCTACAGTTTGTGCTCTATTTTTGTTGTATTTCTTCACCTCTCTCTCTCTCTCTCTCTCTCTCTCTCTCTCTCTCTCTCTCCAATAGTTTATTTCAATTTTATTCCAATATGAGTTGTTGCATTTCAGCCTTTCCTATTAATAATAATAAAGGTGCTAATAATAATGCCTATTACATCTCATCTCTCTCTCTCTCTCTCTCTCTCTCTCTCTCTCTCTCTCTCTCTCTCTCTCTCTCTCTCTCTCTAATAGTTTATTTCAATGTTATTCTAAGGTGTATTGTTGCACTTAAGCCATTCCTATTAATAATAATAATAATAATAATAATAATAATAATAATAATAATAATAATACCTATTACACTCATTACATCTCATCTCATCCTCTCTCTCTCTCTCTCTCTCTCTCTCTCTCTACCTACCTAGGTGTTCGATCTTCCCATGCGTGAGGGGGAGGGAGGGCGCCGAAGAAACTTTCGGGGCCCCTCTCTCCCCTCGAAGGTGCCTTTGGCACTGGGCACCATTTCCCACAGCCAAGATTTACATATGAGTCATGTGAACTTCAGACAAAAGGAATATAAGTTGAGGAGGAGGAGGAGGAGGAGGAGGAGGAGGAGGAGGAGGAGGAGGAGGAGGAGGAGGAGGAGGAGGAGGAGGAGGAGGAGGAAGAGGAGGAGGAAGAGGAAGTATTTACGGGGAGGGGGAATTTATGATGGAAATGGGGAGAGAGGGAGGTAATCTCTAGGTAAGGAGCATTTTGTGGAATGGGTGGAGGGGGAGTGAATGGAGAGGGAATAGGGGTGGGATAGGAAAGTAGGAAACTTTGTGGAATGGGAGGGGAAGAAATTTTGTGTAGGGGGTCGGGAGGGAGAGGGTTTTTGGGTAAGGGGGATTTTGTGGAATGGGTGGAAAGGGAATGGGGATGGGAAGATTTGTGGAATAGGAATGGGAGAAAGTTCGTGGAAGGAGGTGACGATGGGAGAGAGCCTTTGGGAAAGGGGGAGTATGTGGAATGGGTGGAATTTTTTGGAATGGGAAGGGAAGAAAGTTTTGGGATGGGTGGAGAGGCAGCATTATTATTATTATTATTATTATTATTATTATTATTATTATTATTATTATTATTATTATTATTTCGCTGAAAAGTATGGCAGTTTCTAAGCCATTGAGCATACAGCATTTTTTACTATTATTATTATTATTATTATTATTATTATTATTATTATTATTATTATTATTATTATTATTATTATTATTATTATCTCTATGCCGCAAAGAATGGCAGTCTTTATTATTATTTGAATTATACATTATTATTATTATTATTATTATTATTATTATTATTATTATTATTATTATTATTATTATTATTATTATTATTATTATTTCGCTGAAAAGAATGGCAGTATGAGTTCCTTCGTTTCAGCAGGTAAATTATATACAGCTGCTGTCTGAAGTTCATTTATCAGTACATGAGGAGCTGAATGGCCGAAAGCGCCCCAGCGCTCGGTTTGACAGCCAGGAAACCTCACAAATCATGAATTGTCATCTGAGAGGAATAAAATAAGACCTCGCTGGAGAGATGATTCTAATCTAAATGTTAACAGCTCGCTCAAAAGAAGCTGGTTTCTCCAGCGACTGGCAAAGCGACACCTGCGTCAGGAGGTGAATATCTAAAAAGCGCTGAATGGCCGAAAGCACCCGAGTGCTTGGCTTGACAGCCTGAAAACCTCATGAATCACAACTCGTCATCTGAAAGAAATAACTACGTAGAAAAAAAAAAAAAACAGACGTTGCTGGTGATGATCCTGATTTAAATTTCAAGCAAAAGTAGCTTCGTTCTTGAGCGACTGACAAAGTAACACCTGCGTCAGGAAGGAGGTGACCACC
>NC_089781.1:23937880-23955380 GCF_040412425.1 Macrobrachium rosenbergii
TAATTCTATGTTGCTTATTGTTTGTTTATGTGCTTGCTTTGAGTGGGAAGGATAAATCCTTTTAGTTTCCTGAAAAGAAAACTATTGTGCCGGCTTTGTCTGTCCGTCAGCACTTTTTCTGTCCGCCCTCAGATCTTAAAAAATACTGAGGCTAGAAGGCTGGAAATTGGTATGGTAATCACCCACCCTCCAATCATCAAACATACCAAATTGCAGCCGTCTAGCCTCTGTAGTTTTTATTTTATTTAAGGTTAAAGTTAGCCATAATCGTGCGTCTGGCAACGATATATGCCAGGCCACCACCGGACGTTGGTTAAAGTTTCACGGGCCGCGGTTCATACAGCATTATACCGAGCCCACCGAAAGATAGATCTATTTTCGATGGCCTTGATTATACGCCGTACAGAAAACTCGATTGCGCCGAAGACACTTCGGCGCATTTTTCACGTGTTTTATACTGGGGTTAATTTTCCTAGAATTCTAAAACAATGATTTGTTCACCGCATTTTAGAGCGTGAGAGCCCTTCTTAAGGAGCAAAACAAATAGCCGGATTTTCTGAATTACTGTTTAACAAACACCCCGATTATCCTGGCAAGGAATCGACGATACATTTCTTTGCTTTGCTTGGAAAAGAATTGAATGACTTTGTCAATATACTAACATGCCTGTAAATTTGTGTACCAATAGGTCAATGAATGCATTAAACCGATCAGTTGTAATTGTTAAATGATCGAAGCTATTCATAATATTTAGGTTAATAATAATAATAATAATAATAATAATAATAATAATAATAATAATAATAATAATAATAATAATAATAACAACAACTGATTTCAGAAAGTTTGGTATGATGATCCGGGAGTGGAACCGTTTGGTTATTCAGTACAATAATAATAATAATAATAATAATAATAATAATAATAATAATAATAATAATAATAATAATAAGAACTCTCGCATCTAAGTATTTATTCACTCTCGTGAAATAAGTGGGCCATTAACCTTAATGTCCTACAAGCAAGGATTGCGCCCTGTTTATATAAAATTGTATCGCACAAAAACGGCGTTTAATTTCTTTTCAAATTCTACGAAAGAGTTTTATTTTATTTATTTTTTTTTACTTTCATTTTATTTATTTTTTGTCCTAATGATAAAATAATTGTTCTGGTTTATTTCCGAATGCTAAAAAAAAAATTAAATTTCTTTTCGGATTATAGGATAGACTTTCATTTTTTTTGTCCTTATGCTAAAAACTATTGGTTTACTTCCAAATGCTAAAAAAAAAATTCTTTTTATTTATTTTCGAATTCCCAGTTTTCGTTCGCTTTCGAATGTACTGTTTCTGCATTGTTTCTGTATATGGCCCTGAGCTGCAATAAAGGATATTATTATTATTATTATTATTATTATTATTATTATTATTATTATTATTATTATTATTATTATTATTATTATTATTATTGGTGAGGAAATCCACAGTGGTGTAGATGTAAATATATATTTTTGAAATATATAATTACATCTACACCACTGTGAATTTTTTCACCAATAATAATAATAATAATAATAATAATAATATAATAATAATAATAATAATAATAATAATAATAATAATAATAATAATAATAATAACATACGACTTTATTTCAGTTCAAGACCGTATACAAATACAAACTGCGAATGGAGGCAGTACAACAAATGTAGTTAGCAACACAGCAAAAAAAAAAAAAAATAATAATAATTAAATAACAGCTGCAAGAACGATAATTACAACAATGAAAAACTCTGCTTCGGGTCAGGGCCACGTAGCAGGACAAGCAAGCAATTGTTACCCGAAAGCGTGAGAAACACATGAACAATTTTTTTTTTTTTTTTTTTTTGGGGCGCGCAAAGAGTGACCGAAAACCCACAGGATTTCTAAACAATAATCTCTGGCGGTCAGACATCGTCACCTAATTATTGTTAGGAATAACTCGCATTCCAACGGGTCCTGTTCAGTCTCTGGAATCTCCCTGTAACCCCCGCCTCTTTCCAACCCCTTCTCCTCCCGGCCCCCTTTAGCACTGACCTGCCCTGGTAGTTTATTCTACAGTGCCACCACTCAGTGCCACCCTCAGAAATACCACTGACAACCATCGTCTGTCTCCCCCTCGTGACCTCGGGTCTCGGGCGTAATGCGGCGTGACCTAACATTTCCCCCAAATGACCCATCGGCGGGTCAAAGTGCGGCTTTGAGGTTGACTCCTAACATGCTTGGAGGGAGGGGGGTCCATGGGAGGAGGAGGGGAGGGAGGGGCTAAGATTTATTGTCTTCCTGGGAATGATTGGTAAAGCCGCGACCGCAAGGAATGGCGTCTGGCACCCTGTAAAAGGAGGAATCTACTCCTGGTGTGGTGAGGGGTGAGGAGTAGGAGTGAGGAGTAAGGAGTGTTGAGTGAGGAGTGTGGAGTAAGGAATGCGAAGTAAGGAGTGTGGAGCAAGGAATCCGGAGTAAGGTGTGTGGAGTAAAAAGTGCGGAGTAAAGAATGTGAAATAAGAAGTGCGAAGTAAGGAGTGCGGAGTAAGGAGTAAGGAGTGTGGAGTAAGGAATGCGAAGTAAGGAGTGTGGAGCAAGGAATCCGGAGTAAGGTGTGCGGAGTAAAGAATGTGGAGTAAGAAGTGCAAAGTAAGGTGTACGGAGTAAGGAGTGTGGAGTTAGGAGTAAGGAATAGGAACGGAAAGGAAAACTATTTCGGGGAAGAAGGAGTTCTTTCAGGAGTGGGCGTTCGTTCCCAGGGGGCGCGTTTTAGAGAGAAATTGGTGTTGATTTGAGTAGAAATATTCTTGGAATTTTTTCTTATTCTGTTCCAATATAGCTTTGATTTTTTTGTTGTTGTTATTTACTATATTTTGCCAACAACAACAACAACAACAACAATAATAATAATAATAATAATAACAACAATAATAATAATAATTTTCATTATTATTATTATTATTATTATTATTATTATTATTATTATTATTATTATTATTATTATTATTATTATTATTATTATTATGCGATTTCAGCTCACGGCTAACTACAAATATGTTACTGAGATACAAAATAATCAGTACAAAATACAAAATATATACAATAAAATATTATGCTGTTTTTTCCCGAGTTTACAGTGTCAATGCCTCCATTGTATAATAATAATAATAATAATAATAATAATAATAATAATAATAATAATATTCTTTATTACAGGTCCAAATCATATACCTGCAATCTGTACTTGCATTTCCGTCGTATCTGAAGTAAATGCAGTTACAATAATAATAATAATAATAATAATAATAATAATAATAATAATAATAATAATAATAATAATAATATCCTTGATTTCATCTCAGGACCATATGCCCAGATAGGCAGGGTAGAACCGATACAATAAACAAAATTATTATTATTATTATTATTATTATTATTATTATTATTATTATTATTAGTAGTAGTAGTAGTAGTAGTAGTAGTAGTAGTAGTAGCAGTAGTAGTAGTAGTCCTCAATGACTTCAAGGCGTTACGAATTAGAAGACACATTCGGAAGTAACTTGAGAAGTATGGACCAATAAACCATGATGACGACTTCGAAGAGAGAGAGAGAGAGAGAGAGAGAGAGAGAGAGAGAGAGAGAGAGAGAGAGAGAGAGAGAGAGAGTAGAAGACTTCGGCGTAAACCGGAGACAATTTACAAGACGTTTCGAGGAAATATATTGTGGGAAAATGGAAGACGTTCCTGATTTATTTTGGGAAAATCCGCGAAGAAGGTTCGGGTTACTCAGGCGGGAGGTGAGGTAACGAGACAGTCAATATCCGGAGGAGAGGGAGGAGGAGGAGGAGGAGGAGGAGGAGAAAGGGGTGGGGGGGAGGTTAGGGCTTGGGAGAAATTACGGACATTACGTTTTACTGAAGGCACTTCGTGGATATTAATAGTGTGGTTAATATATAATTTTTCATACTACTAATTTATTTTTTTTTACTGTCTAGTGTATTGGCATACAGCTGAAATGAAGCATTAACTAATATAATAATAATAATATTAATAATAATAATAATAATAATAATAATAATAATAATAATAATAATGTACTTTACTTCAGCCCAAGGCCATGTCGATATTATTATTATTAATAATAATAATAATAATAATAAAAATAAGAGTAATATACTTAACTTCAGCCCATGGCCATGTCGATAATAATAATAATAATAATAATAATAATAATAATAATAATAATAATAATAATAATAATAATAATAATAATAATAATAATATACTTAACTTCAGCCCATGGCCATGTCGATAATAATAATTATAATAATGGAATTTACAAAGAAGACACAATACAATACAAACAATCTAGATACTCGCGATAAAAAGATAAAAATAATGATCGGCTATATCCAAACAGTTGCTTAAGTAGAAGTAATAATAGTATAATAAAAATAATGGCAATGACAATAATAATGTTGCAATAATATTGAAAAATAACAATAGCAGCCAGTGCAAAGCAAAATGGAATACACTACTAATGAGAAAACTGATCAATAATACCTGTCTTTATTTCAAGTCAAGGCCATGCACGGATAAACGAGCAAATATAGTACTGTACGAAAATACATATTTACTTGTAATTAAAGAAAATAAATAGCTATCAGTTACGTTAAAATATTGCTAATAATAATAATAATAATAATAATAATAATAATAATAATAATAATAATAATAATAATAATAACTTTCGATTTTTTCAATTTGGTACCATTCACAGGTACAGTGTGCTGGCACTATCGGATCCGGGGAGGGGGTACCCGGGCACGTGCCCCCCCAATGAAAAATAATGACAAAATAACAATACTAAAGATTTAGATAACAATAACATAAATGAGAGATATAAAAATGGGAAAAAATTAAAAATGTATAGTAGAAATAATAAAATTTTTGATATATATATATAGAATATATATATATATATATATATATATATATATATATATATATATATATATATATGTGTGTGTGTGTGTGTGTGTAAAATATGAAAATTGGTGGCTCCCCATGAAACTATTTTGGATCCGCTAGTGTACGCTGGTAAAATTTGCTACAAATGAAGAGTGAACGGTTGCTCTCGTATAATAATAATAATAATAATAATAATAATAATAATAATAATAATAATAATAATAATAATAATAATAATAATAATAGCCTTTATTTCAGCTCATGGCCACATACAGAGATAAACAAAATAGAAATAATACAGTACATAAAATTCAGTCACACGAGAACATGACAAACGGTTACAGCCAAAGAATTTCTGAAATTAATAATAATAATAATTAATAATAATAATAATAATAATAATAATAATAATAATAATAATAATAATAATAATAATAATAATAATAATAATAATAATAATGTGTAGAACTCTCAATGCCGAGAACAGGCAATTTTGTTAAAGGTCGACAATAATATAATTATCAACAGAATGTGAGATTTTATAAAAATGTATAAAATATTTTTTATAAAATCTCACATTTTATTGATACATTATTGTCGACCTTTTACAATAATAATAATAATAATAATAATAATAATAATAATAATAATAATAATAATAATAATAATAATAATAATAATAATATAAAATTATTCAATAATAATAATAATAATAATATCTGCAACGCACACAAAATGGTAGCAACTCGTTAATCATCGTCATTAAACCGAATTCACAGCAGAAAATAGCCCAGACAACACATTTCTTAACAATATGAATTAATAACATCATCATCATTAGCGGCAACGTGGAACATAAAAGAGAAACACAACACAGCGGTGTTTCTAATAAAATAGGAACTTACAGAACAGGAGGAATTCCTACCACACCACCGCAAACATCAAGCTAGGAATGTATATTAACGCCCGATCTATTCTACGTCGGGAATGTCACCGAAGGGGAACTATAACGGATAAATAATTCGGTACCTTTCAACGCTAGCTTATAAGACACGCAATAATAATAACTACAGACGAATGGGATTCATAATAATAATAATAAAAAATTACCATAACGACAAAGGAAAAAGTATGGAAAAAATAATGAAGCATATGTTCACAGTATTTGATGTCATACATATTGCGGAAGAAAACTCATATATTAAGAAAATATGACTTTATATCTTGCGTATCTAAATTTTATATATTGTATTGTGTTGTAACTACTTTGTATATCACTGGAAATGGCCCTTATTATTATTATTATTATTATTATTATTATTATTATTATTATTATTATTATTATTATTATTATTATAGCCTGAAGATCAGACTGGACCTTGCTCGCCTGATAATGAATTTTACATTGGGCGGTTTTCTGTAAACATTTTCTTAGCTGAATGATTGCTTGGGGTGCTTGCTAGACGCTTGAGAATGTCACAAACAACAGTAAAAGTATCTTGCATTTTCGAGTAAAATATCATTATTATTATTATTATTATTATTATTATTATTATTATTATTATTATTATTATTATTATTATTATTATTATTATTATTATTATTATTTTATATGTTCATTGTTTCCCAACAATTTTATATAACTGTAATGAACACAGTCCCTTGTAACTAGAAAAGTATATACCCAGCAGTTTTATATAAGAATATCGAGAACAGTCATACAGGAATATGAAAATATTCATCTAAAATGTTCAGCTCATTTAAAATGACGCCGAAACAGGTCACAATTGATCATACTTCTTTATCATAATGTTTCCATATTGCACTGTGGTGCAGCCTGTACTCTGCAATTGTGAACAATTAACTTTATCATGATTATTATACAGTTATACTTACGATTTGCATTTGGATCTCAGGATTATATTGTGACTCGCATTAGACTCCTACGGTTTGTTACAAGTTTGTTCAAATCTCCGACCTGTCAGCATTTAGATACTGGAAGCTCTCGTGTGTTTTTTTTTTTTTTTTAGTCTATTCGTGACGAATGAAATTTCATTTTTCAGTTAAAGGTCGATTTGGCTCAAAGTCAGTTTTCAGCTTTCTTTACGCTCTCCCAAACTAAAAATCATCATCATCATAATCATCATCATCATCATCAAAATCTCATTATCGTCATTGTAAACAACAATAACAGTATTAAATTCAAACCTACAGACGCACACTTTCCCAAACTAAATCATCATCATCATCATCATCAATATCCCATCATAATCACTGTCTTCTTCATTGTAAAGAATAGAAACAATAATAAATTATTATCACTATTGCTGTTACTAAATTCAAATTTGCAAAGACGAGTTTCCCCAAGGCAGATTTCAGTAATGATTTTCGGATACGCTCACCCAAAACGAAGACGGAGAAGTACCCTGAGGGAGAGAGAGAGAGAGAGAGAGAGAGAGAGAGAGAGAGAGAGAGAGAGAGAACTCGACTACAACATGTAATGGCGGAAAACAGTTCTCCATACCTTGGTCAAGAAGGGAGAGGAAAGGGAGAAAGAAAATAAATGAAAAGGGGAGGCAAGAGGAAAGAGAAAAGGAGGAGGAGGAGGAGGAGGAGGAGGAGGAGGAGGAGGAGGAGGAGGAGGAGGAGGCGAGGAGGAGGAGGTGAAGAGGAGGGAGGGGGGAGGCGAGGATAAGAAGGTGAGGAGGAGGAGGAGGAGGAGGAGGAGGTGGAGGGGGAGGAGGGGGAGGAGGAGGAGGAGGAGGAGGAGGAGGAGGACGCGAAAGAGGATCCGTTTAATGTCGATGTAAGGACGATAATGACCCTAACGAGGAAGGATTGCAGATGTAAGTCAGCGGAAAGATGCCCCGGGGAACACAGAAGGAAGGTAGGAGGAAAGGAAGAAAGAAAGGAAGGAAGGAAGGAAGGTAGGAAGAGAGGAGGGAACAGAGGAAGGAAAGAAGGAAAACGGGGTGATTCTTTCCACGTCCAGAAGGGGAAAAGCAAACCTCATCTACCGAGACGTTATTAGTCCCCTCTTTTAGGGATCCCTGACATGTTCCTCTCTCTCTCTCTCTCTCTCTCTCTCTCTCTCTCTCTCTCTCTCTCTCTCTTTGTTTGTTTGTCTGTTTGTGTGTCCGCTTTTTATCTTCTCTCTCTCTCTCTCTCTCTCTCTCTCTCTCTCTCTCTTCGTCTTCTTGTCTGTCCGTCTTTAATCATATTCTCGTTTCTTACTGTTTCTATTTGTCAGTTTCTCTCTCTCTCTCTCTCTTTGTCTTCTTTTGTGTCCGTCCTCAATCATCTTATAGTTTCTTACTGTTTCCAATTGTTAGTCTCTCTCTCTCTCTCTCTCTCTCTCTCTCTCTCTCTCTCTCTCTCTCTCTCTTTGTCTTCTTTTGTGTCCGTCCTTAATCATCTTGTAGTTTCTTACTGTTTCTATTTGTCAGTTTCTCTCTCTCTCTCTCTCTCTCTCTCTCTCTCTCTCTCTCTCTCTCTCTCTCTCTCTCTCTTTGTTTGTGTGTCTCTCTCTCTCTCTCTCTCTCTCTCTCTCTCTCTCTGTATCCGGCTCACTATCTCTCTAGTACATACCGAACACGACTGTATCACTATCAGCCATAAAACCTTGTCTCCTAATCCTAAATTATTTTCACGAGTAACTCGATCCTGGCAATGGCACTCGTTATGAGTTTTTCTTTTAATAATCATGGTACTCTAAAAGCAATTAATAATAATAATAATAATAATAATAATAATAATAATAAGTTCGAAAACAATGACGGTATAAGAGAAATGAAAAGTACGGCAACAATTACGTTAAATTAACGCAATTAACGATTGATTGATTGATTGAATATGGCTACTAAAACTTGGCGTCACAACATCTAGGTTGTTTGGGTAGCGTCAATTAAGAAATTATCTCCCGGGGGACCTTTAGCTATGAGCTAACTTCTCGCCCTATTGAAGAAGAAGGAGAAGATGAAGGAGAGGATGAAGGAGAAGAAGGAGAAGATGAAGAAGAAGGAGAGGAAGAAGAGGAGGAAGAAAGGGAAGAGAAGAGGAATGTTTGTTTAAGTCTCAACGTAAAGACAGAATGGCATCATATTAAGCCACAT
The DNA here is from genome assembly GCF_040412425.1 of Macrobrachium rosenbergii. NCBI lineage: Eukaryota > Metazoa > Arthropoda > Malacostraca > Decapoda > Palaemonidae > Macrobrachium > Macrobrachium rosenbergii. The sequence goes on from NC_089781.1 coordinate 23,946,984, forward strand.
AAACCATCTTCCTCGCACCGCCCCTCTTGCTCAAGTGTCAACTAAAGACAGTAACAGAAGTAGGAAAAATAAACACGTTGAGAGAGAGAGAGAGAGAGAGAGAGAGAGAGAGAGAGAGAGAGAGAGAGAGAGAATGCGAGTAGGTGTCGTTGGGATATACATCTGACAGACGACCTACCCACCGAAAGACTGAGGGTCGGACATGTTTAAGAAACATCGCGGATAAATCTTTCCCGAGAGCGTTTTTTTTTCTCTCTCTCTCTCTCTCTCTCTCTCTCTCTCTCTCTCTCTCTCTCTCTCTCGTTAAAGTTTGAGTTATTGGCTTCCATTCGACATCATATTGGCAAACGTAGTTCTGACTATTTTTTTTTAATGTGCGCTTTTTACGAATGATTTACTTTATCAGTCGTGTTATCGTAACACTCTTTCAAACGCGGGTAAGTTCGTAGGTTCGTTACCGAAGCGGATCGAGGCGAAAGTAAATGGGAAATCTCGATAATCTGAGGCGATTGGTTGCGCGCCAAATCCGACACTTCAAACGGTGGCCACCAGATGACTCTGAGGTATGCGAAGTATGTTCACCTGCTTCGGGTGGGAAAAAAAAATCGCCGAGATCTCTTCAATAATGTTATATTTTGGATCACATTTTTACACCGTCATAAACTTAAAGAGTAAACAAATCTTGTGATGGATAACGGAAAGGATTCGAGGGCGTCTGCAAGCGGTTAAATAGGACAAATAAACGTCGGTGGTACTAACGGGGTCTGCGCCCTGTCAAGCTTAGGGTAGAGAAACAACCGCAGCACATGTGCCGACAAAACTTGACATTTTACATTTTCGAATATATCCCCAATATATTCCGACTTGTTTTGCACCCGGGCTTATTCGCAAACGCTTCGTAAATGCAGCCCGGTGTACTTTTAAAGAAAAAGGAGTTGGGGGGGTGGGGGAGGGGAGGGGAAAGTGTATATTATTGGCAGTGAAATGAAAACAAGACATCCCGATTTTGTTTTAGAAAAAGAAGCTTAATCGACGCAGACACTGTCTCCTCCCAAGTGTCCGAGGAGGTTACGGCCTCGAATCCAACCGAGCATGAGTACCATAATCCCGCTGTTTCGTGCACACAGACTGGCACAGAGACGCACAGACAGCCAGACACACGGAAGGAAGGAATGCTCACGCGCGCGCGCTGACATGCACGCGTAAGATTAGGCTATCTAAACAGATGTACTTCGTGAGAGGGGTAGCAGGAACGCGAGAGGCTTGTAAATGCTAAAATCAACCTGAGAAATTGGGACAGGGGACTTCCTTACTAAGGTTACACTCGGGGGGAGGAGGAGGAGGAGGAGGAGGAGGGGGGGGGGGGAGGAGGAGGAGTAGAAAAAGAGGAAGAAAAGAGCAGAAGGAGGAGGAGGAAGAGGAAGAGGAAGAGGAAGAGAAGAAGAAGAAAGAAGAAGAAGAAGAAGAAGAAGAAGAAGAAGAAGAAGAAGAAGAAGAAGAAGGAGGAGAACAAGAAGGAGTAGAAGAAGAGCAAGAAAAGAGTAGGAGGAGGAGGAGGAGGGGGAGGGGAGGGGAGGGGGAGGAGGAGGAGGAGGAGGAGGAGGAGGAAGAGGGGGAGGAGGAGGAAGATAAGGAATGGTGTGAGAGAGGTGAAAGGAAATGAGTGTAGGGAGATATATGGAAATTTCTTTCTTAATTTGTTTTAACAGGACAGTTTGTTTTCAAATGACTATGGACGTCAGGAGACTGTTACATTGTTATTATTGTTATTCATGTTATTATCATTATAATGCAATTGCGGTACTGTTATTTATTATAATATCATATACCGTAATGTGGTACACAATTATTATTATTATTATTATTATTATTATTATTATTATTATTATTATTATACATCAGCCACAATGCAATAATTGTTACAATGTTGGTATTCCTTTACGGCTCGTAGAAAAAAAGCTCGTTGAAAATAAATGACAGAGAACAGTAACTAGAGAGGGAAGAAGAATGGATAAAGCTGGAGGAAGAGTTACTGGAAACAAAGAAGAAGAAGAAGAACAAGAAGAACAAGGAAAAGAAGAAGAAGAAGAAGAAGAAGAAAAAGAAGAACACGAACAAGAAGAAGAAGAAGAAGAAGAAGAAGAAGAAGGAGAAGAAGAAGAAGAAGAAGAAAAACAAGGAAAAGAGTAAGAAGAAGGAGAAGAAGAAAAAGGAGAAGAAGAAAGCGAAGAAGAAGCAGAAGAAATAGAAGAACACGAACAAAAACAAGAAGAAGAAGAAGAAGAAGAAGAATATAGCTAGGCGGATGCAATCATTTCTAAATGTCCAGCAACGCGTAAAAGAGACGTGACTGAAATTGACCATTTGCTAAAGCGGCTGAATCGAGACGTCATATTTCGGTCCATTTAGTCAGCGTTCTACAATTATTTACCTGTTTCATTTATTTGTTTATGTGTTCTTTCCTTGCGTCTTTTGGAGTTGTCTCTCGGTGTTATTGTTTTATCACGACTCCTATATTCATTATTATTATCGTTTTTATTGGCACTTCTACTCCGCCTCACTAACTGCGTGGTTATTATTTTACAAAACGATCTTATGAATGAATAAATGAATAGGTGAATTCATATGTGAAAAAGAGTAGAATTTAGTTCATGATAGGACAACTGGAGGTCTCTCTCTCTCTCTCTCTCTCTCTCTCTCTCTCTCTCTCTCTCTCTCTCTCTTTGAAATTTCACCATTAATTACAAAAGACGTTTCTTATACACTAAATATATATATATATATATATATATATATATATATATATATATATATATATATATATATATATATATATATATATATATGCTAGTTACGAGAAATACAATTTTATGCATTTTTAGTGAATAATACTTTTAAATTGTAAGTCTTAATAATAATAATAATAATAATAATAATAATAATAATAATAATAATAATAATAATAATAATAATAATAATACAAACCTAATTTGTAATTGTAAAATGTTATTCACAAGGATTACGGTGGAAATTTTTAGATTTCAAAATCGTAGTGTTTGTAATTACGCTGACATCCGCTGTAACGATGATAAAATTAATAACACCAACTGCAATTAGAACGATAATCGATAAAAAATAAATACGATATTGATTCCGGCAATAATGGGAATTTTTTTTTTCGTTTTAGAATTTTGCGACGGAAAAAGTATCTAATTACAGCGATCGCCGCGGCGACTGGTTGATCCGCGACTTTGTTGACGATGGGAAATAAAAACCGTTTTATATCACTTACGTATAACTAAAGTAATAACAATAATTACTACTATCACTACTATTGCTACTACTACCGCTAATGCGACTAATAATAATGATAGTAATAACAGTCTTCATTCCTGTTGAAGGTTCTATAGAATTACACTATGTGGGTACAACTGAGGCAAAGATACAATATTCATATTATTATTAATAATAATAATATAAAGATACAATATTTATATTAATAATAATAATAATAATAATAATAATAATAACGGTAACAATAGTAGTAGCAACTGGTCTATCAGTAGCAGAGCAGCGGTAATATGGACATTTACAAGAGTACAGCACTAATGATAGTATGGAACTGACGTGGTGCACTGTACGCATTACTTAAGGGTCTATGCGGCGTCCCTTCGCCCCCTAGCTGCAACCTCTTTCATACCTTTTTTTACTATACCTCCGTTCATATTCTCTTCCTTCCATCTGACTTTCCAACCTCTCTCACAGTTGATTCACAGTGCAACTGCTTTGAGGTTTTCCTCCTGTTACACCTTCCAAACCCTCTCACTGTCAATTTCCCCTTCAGCGCTGAATGACCTCATAGGTCCCAGTGCTTGGTCTTTGGCCTAAATTCTATATACAGTTCAATTCAAAAATTGCCTAATATTAATATCAGGCAATTATTACAAAATTTTGATATTAATATCCAAATGTAGAAGCAGTTTGTCCATTTACACGTTCAGGGAACAAAGAAATGGCTGAGTGAAATCCGGGATTATCAAGCATACCTGTTGCAATTGATGGGATTACTTCTGCCTCTTTCCCTATCTAGTGATGACACTCAAGATTTTGTCTTATACCACCAATTATCTTTTATCTATAATCTACTTCCATTCTTGTCTTCCCAAGATTATTCTTCAAAAGAGTTCCATTCTTTGGTCTCGAGTTGCGACGCCACCACGTCACATCAGATCAATTAATCAGGCTTAATTCTCCTCTGAGGAACATTTGCAATCTCTCTTATCCTTACCTGTGCCTATAAATTGTGCAATTCTACCTGAATGGGACGTGTGAAATTGAGGCTAAGACTTGCAGCTATAATTCTTATAAGGGATAGGTGTATACGGTAATATATATATATATATATATATATATATATATATATATATATATATATATAAAATATATAAAATATATAAATATATAATATATATACATATATATACCTGTATATATATACATACGTGTATATATATACATACATACACACACACATACATATATCTAATCACGTATGATACCAAACAAAAACTGTAAAATACTGGTCCACCAAATCATACGATTATTAAGGCCTTACGGAACCGTCTAACCTTCTTCTTCCTCTTCCTCTTCTTCTTCTTCTTCTTCTTCTTCTTCTTCTTCTTCTTCTTCTTCTTTGATCTGTGCACAGAACTGAGGAGCAAATCTTGCTCTGTCTGCCTGCCAAGGGGCCGCCAACGCCGGCGGGCTGGTTGCGAATCTCACAAAGATTAGCGAATCTTGGCCCACAGTTTTGACGCTGATGGAGGCAAACACATGAATGAATCGGAAAAAACGCCTGACGATTTCCACTTCAGGATTTATTTCTGTATCTGTTTCCTGTTGATGATGGTGGGTTATGTTGAGTAATAATAATAATAATAATAATAATAATAATAATAATAATAATAATAATAATAATAATATGTATATTGATATGTATATGTACACGTGTATGTTACGTATCTGAATACTGCAGTACAAGCAGGTTGTATTGAGTGTCAAGTTTGTTATCATAATGGATAGTTTAATATACATATCTGTATACAAATACAGAATACTGATATAATTTACAGTTCAAAATGCATCTGCAATAAGTGTGAAAAATTTAGCAGCTACAATAAATAATAATAATAATAATAATAATAATAATAATAATAATAATAATAATAATTTATAAGAAATTGACCGTCTCGTGAAAAACAATCTGTGCAATAAAAATCCACAATTATAAAGTAAATATATTACAATCTGTGCAATAAAAATCCACAATTATAAAATAAATATATTTCAATCTGTGCAATAAAAATCCACAATTATAAAGTAAATATATTACAATCTGTGCAATAAAAATCCACAATTATAAAGTAAATATATTACCATGTAAAATAAACGAAGACTTTCGACGAAAGTCTGTTTAGTTTACATAGTAATATATTTAAAATATAATTGTGGTTTTTAATTACACATTAATTTACTGTGTATATTTACCCAGCGATAACTCGTGGACTGCCAGTAACTCGAATAAATTTAGAGCGTAGTCGAACACTAAACAAAAGATACAAGTCTCTCTCTCTCTCTCTCTCTCTCTCTCTCTCTCTCTCTCTCTCTCTCTCTCTCTCTCTCTCTCTCTCCTTGTGTTATACTGCTACTTCGGGTAATGTCAAGAAGCATATGTGCTAAAAAGGAATAAGCAGTACGCCTCCTTCAACCCCCCTTTCTGTCTGTCTGTCTGTCTCTCTCTCTCTCTCTCTCTCTCTCTCTCTCTCTCTCTCTCTCTCTCTCTCTCTCCCCATGCATTCACTGATAAGTTAACTGCTTTAACGACATATATAAATTCAGAGCAACAGAAATAAGAAAATCATTGTCTCTCTCTCGCTTTCTTCTACTGTAAATACTATTGTTACTTTCACCGTTGAAATAAACTTTTAAAATAAAGCCCACTCTTTCCCCACAAACAAACACATACACACACACACACACACACACAACACACAAACACGCTCACGCGGTCTTCTATCTAGAGTGTGCCACAACACGACCTGGGTTTAAGCGAAGGTGGTGGTGGCCTTAGATCCCCTTCACGTACTTGACAGGCCTTGACAGGAACCCGCCGTGGGGTCCCTCTCCCCCCCCCTCACCATCCACCCCGCCCTCAACAACCCCCTCCCCCCGCTCTCCTGCCAAAGCTTTTTTTTCCGCTCGCCGGAGTTTTTTTTTTTTTTTTTTTTTTTTGTCCGGGAGGATCAAAAGATAGTATTTCGCTTGGCTTTTCCTGGGTGTTTAGAAGACTCCGGGTGTTTAGAAGGCTCTCCTCCTAAGCCTCTGGTCAGTTTTTTCTGTCTCTCTCTCTCTCTTTTCTTACTCGCCCTCTGCATGTTTGTTTTCGTTAGAATTATTGAGAGAGATTAGGAAGCATGTGTTGAGTTAGCGGTTTTATGCCTGGCTTTTGTGTGGCGCGAACGGACTTAGTCTGTCTATCTTTCTCTTTCACTCTCTCTCTCTCTCTCTCTGTCTTTATTTAATTCTTCTGGTTCACCTTCTTCTCATTTCCTTTACAATTTTTTTTATAATCTTCATGTAGGGTCCATTCTTCGACAGCCTATTTTCTAACGTAGTTTTTTTGCAAACGGACTAAGTCTCTCTCTCTCTCTCTCTCTCTCTCTCTCTCTCTCTCTCTCTCTCTCTCTCTCTCTCTCTCTCTTTCTTTATTTGTTTCCTCTGGTTTAAATTTTTTATTTCCTTCCCCATTTTTTTTTATCTTCATGTCGGGTCCTCTTTTCAACAGCCTAATTTTTTACATAGTTTTTTTTATAGTTATTGATATAAATGAATCATTACTCTCATTTCTTTGTTGATTTCTCGATTTCCTCACGTTAATTAATTCACAAAGTAATTTATTTATCTGTTTATTTGTTTGTTTACTAATTCAATCTTTCATTTATTTACTTCAAACGATCTTCTGTCTCTCAGGTTATTTATTTTTCTGTTTATTTGTTTATTTACTAATTCAATCTTTCCATTTATTTTTAATCACTTCTTAAGTTATTTATTTATCGATCTTCTGTCTCTCATCTTTTATTTATTTATCTGTTATCTACTAATTCAGTCATTCATTTATTTCAAGTCCATCATTCATTTGTTTATTTACTAATTCAATATTTTTTCTTTATTTATTCATTTAAGCGACCTTCTGTCTCTCAGGTTATCTACTAATTCAATCCTTCGTTTATTGACTTCAATCCATCTTCCACCTATCAAGTTATTCATTTATCTGTTTATTTATTTGTTTACTAATTCTATCATTCATTTATTTATTTCAAGCGACCCTCTGTCCCTCAGGTTATCTACTAATTCAATCATTCATTTATTGACTTCAATCCATCTTCTACTTTTATCTGTTTATTTATTTGTTTACTGATTCTATCATTCATCTATTCACTTCAAGCCAAATTCTATCTCTCAGGTAATCCAAATCTATCCATTTTTTTTTTTTTTTTTGGTACAGATCAATCGCTCTACCTTAATAAATGGTATCTTACGATTAGAACAAAACAACAGTCTCCGTCACATCCATCTTTTTCACGACTACTTTATAAATGCCGGTGATAAATCCGCACCCCTCCCCCTCACCTCCCAGATAGATCTCGAACAGGTAATACATGACAATAAATCTCACCTCCTCCCCCTCCCCCTCCCCTCTCCCCCCCTCCGCCAAATCTCAGCTCTCGCCCCTTCTACCTCTTATCTGGGCGGATGGTGTTATTTATGTCGAATACCTTCTCTTTATTTAAATTACCAGGTAAGGGAGAGAGAGAGAGAGAGAGAGAGAGAGAGAGAGAGAGAGAGAGAGAGAGAGAGAGAGAGAGAAAAAAGTTAAGTATGCCTTAGTTTAACCAGACCACTGAGAGAGAGAGAGAGAGAGAGAGAGAGAGAGAGAGAGAGAGAGAGAGAGAGAGAGGAGAGGGGAGGAGGAGGGATTTATGCAACATTATTCATGATATACATCCGGGCGGTAATCCCGGGGTGATGTATCGTCGGATACAGAGGAGGATAAATTTCTTATCATTATATATCAATGGCGGTATATCGTCATTATCGGATATTATCGGTTGTACGCGGAAATATATCCCGATTATTTATAGTACGCGAAGAGTCATTACGTCTTGCTGAAGTATTTAAATTGTCTTTCTGACTTGGCGTGATGTTAATAATAATAATAATAATAATAATAATAATAATAATAATAATAATAATAATAATAATAATTCATCACATTTCATGGCCATTTACGAATACAGAATGGAACACACAGGAGCCGGTTAAAAATAATTTAGCAAA
>NC_089781.1:23960380-23982880 GCF_040412425.1 Macrobrachium rosenbergii
GAATAGTCAGAATTTTTCTGCTTTGATAAGCATTAGGGTATGGGGCACTTGGGGTATGGACGAAGAAGGCCCAGGGGCAGAGGGACTGTGGCGTTGTTTACCGAGGTTTGGGTCAGTAAGGAGGAGTAAGGAGGAACAGATTAAAAGGAGAAGGAGAATGAATTTGGGGTCTTGGCAGGTCGCTACCGAATATCCACTTTTGCCCTCTCGTCTCTCACTGGGGATGCGCCTTTATGTACAGCCCGTTGAGAGAGAGAGAGAGAGAGAGAGAGAGAGAGAGAGAGAGAGAGAGAGAGAGAGAGAGAGAGAGAAGAGAGACTGTTAAAATCTATTTCTTAAGTTTCGATTTTGCGATCTTATTTTTGAGAGAGAGAGAGAGAGAGAGAGAGAGAGAGAGAGAGAGAGAGTTAAAACTACTCTTAAAGATCTTTTCTGTGGGATTTTGATAGGAGAAAATTGGACGAGAGGAGAGAGAGAGAGAGAGAGAGAGAGAGAGTTAAAAACTACTCTTAAGCGATCTTATTGCTGCGGGAATAAGTTTCGATTTTGATAGGGGAAAACTGGACGAAGAGAGAGAGAGAGAGAGAGAGAGAGAGAGAGAGAGAGAGAGAGAGAGAGAGAGAGAGAGAGAGAGAGATTTAAAAACTACTCTTAAACGATCTTACTGTTGCAGGATCGTTTTGATAGGAGACAATTGAGAGAGAGAGAGAGAGAGAGAGAGAGAGAGAGAGAGAGAGAGAAGAGAGAAGAGAGAGAGAGAGAGAGAGAGAGTTAAAAACTACTCTTAAGGCTTAAGCGATCTTATTGTTGCGAAAATAATTTTCGTTTTGACAGAGGAAATTTGGAAGAGGAAATTTGGAGAGAGAGAGAGAGAGAGAGAGAGAGAGAGAGAGAGAGATGCTATCCCCTCGTTGTCTTTTGTCTTGCTGTGGTGTTTTAACTAATTCTGATTCAGTGCTAAATGTTAATCTTGAGATTTTATAACGTAGGTTAGCAATCCTATAAGGAGATTACTCAATCTCTCTCTCTCTCTCTCTCTCTCTCTCTCTCTCTCTCTCTCTCTCTCTCTCTCTTCTGATAGCTGACGGAAGGACTGGTCTCAGGTGTGGGGGGCGTGGGATGGGAGGGGGGGGTGTAGGTGGGGGGGGGGACAGGGAGTTGAGTATATCGTTGAAGTTCAGTTGTTTTGTGAGAAGACGCCCCACGGAATGAAAACAACTCATTTATTCTGACGGTGAAGAAGAAGAAGAAGAAGAAGAAGAAGAAGAAGAGGAAGAAGAGAAGGAGAAGAAGAAGAAGAAGAGGACGAATAGTAAGAAGAAGAAGAAGGAGAAGAAAAAGAGGAAGAAGAAGAAGAAGAAGAAGAAGAAGAAGAAGAAGAAGAAGAAGAAGAAGAGGAGGAAGAGGAAGAAGAAGAAGGAGAAGAAGAAGAGGAAGAGGAAGAAGAAGAAAAAAAAGAAGAAGAAGAAGAAGAAGAAGGACAAGAAGGAGAAGAGGAAGGAGAAGAAGAGGAAGAGGAAGAAGAAGAAGAACAAGAAGAGGAAGAAGAAGAATTAGAAGGAAAAGCAGTGGTAGGGGGGAGCAGGAAGCCCTAGAGAAGGACCTGCTTGATGAGTGCCTCTACTTCACCAGTAGCAGCGTGATGGAGGGATGGAAGATTTGAAGGGCGTACTCATCCGGAAGTAGGGATGAGAGGTTCCTGATAGGAGAAAATGGGAAGAAGAAATGGGGGGAAGAGAGAGAGAAAGAGAGAGAGTTAAAAAATAATCTTAAACGATCTTACTGTTGTGAGAATGTTTCGTTTTCGATAGGAGAAAATAGAGAGAGAGAGAGAGAGAGAGAGAGAGAGAGAGAGAGAGAGAGAGAGAGAGAGAGAGAGAGAGAGAGAGAGATAGTCTTAAACTATCTTATTCTTGTGAGATACGTGTCATTGTTGATGGGACAAAATGGGAAGAGGAGAGAGAGAGAGAGAGAGAGAGAGAGAGAGAGAGAGAGAGAGAGAGAGAAATTAAAGTCAGCCTTAAACGATCTTACTGTCGTGAGAACCTGTGTAGTTCGCCTTGCCTTGAGGACTGAAAATTATCAGATAAAATTTTCCTTTTTATCCATACATGAAATTCAGCTCAACATTTTACATTTATAATAATTCCTAAATGTAAAAAAAAGCAGCGAAGGACGCCGAAGAAGGACAAGAAGGACTTCAGGAGAAAGAAGAAAAAAGGAAGGAAATAATGTTGACAAGACTTTGAAGTAAATTAAGTATCGTTGAAAAAAAAAATCCAGTGACTTTAAAAAAATAAACTGGCAGAGATAAACTGTGTTTAGAAATATCTGTTAGGATTCAAAGACTTTGTAAATAAAAACAGAATAATGTTCAAGCAAAGGAAAACACACAAAGCAGAAATGACGGAAATTGAAAGCAGGTGGAAAAGAAACGCAGGTAAAATTCCACCGAAGAGAATGAGGAAATGCCAAAAATAAACAAATGGGTAAACAAGTGAGTGACTGAGTAAATCAATAAGTGAATGAGTGAGCAAATCAATAAGTGAATGAGTCAGTAAATCAATAAATGAATGAGTGAATAAATCAATAAGTGAATGAGTTAGTAAATCAATAAGTGAATGAGTGAGTAAATCAATAAGTGAATGAGTGAGTAAATCAATAAGTGAATGACTGAGTAAATCAATAAGTGAATGAGTGAGTAAATCAATAAGTGAATGAATGAGTGAATCAATAAGTGAATGAATGAGTAAACAAATACATATATAAAATAAGGAAACATCACAAAAAGAAACTGACGTAAATTACCAATGAAGGGAATGTGAAAATGCCATAAACAAACAGAGTTGACTAAGTGAATAAGTGAGTAAATAAATAAGTGACTGAATGAGCAAACACAAATATAAGTGAAACAAAAGAATATCAGAAAACTTGAAGAAACACAATACGCGGTTCATTTTCCCCTCTCTGCCCAGCAAAGCTCACCACATCAGAGCAAGAATGTCACCTCCTACTGTCAGGAAAGGGGGGGGGGTCATTGAATTGACCCAGTGCCCCCTCACGTAATAATTCCACCTTCCGAGGCGTCCTCCCCCCCCTCATCCCCTTTCTACCCCCTCCCTCACCTTCCGAGGTATGCACTTCATACATACCACTCCCCCGTCCCATTTCTACCCCTTTCCCTCCCCTCTCCCTTCTCCATCCCCACTCCGAAATCCCTCCCCCTTCCGAGGCATGCAGTTCAAATACACTGGTTTTCCGTGCTATTTCTACCCCTTCCCCTTCCTCCTCCCCTTCCCCTCCTCCTCCTTCCCCTCCCCAAAGTCCTATCATTTCTACCCTTTCCCCTTCCCTTCCCTTTCCTTCTCTTCCCTCCCCTTCCCCTCCCCAAAATCATATCATTTCTACCCTTTCCCTTTCCTTTCCCTTCCCCTCCTCCTCCCCCCCCAAAATCCTATCATTTCTACCCTTTCCCCTTTCCTTTCCCTTCCCTCCTCCTTCCCCTCCCCAAAATCCTATCATTTCTACCCTTTCCCGTCCCTTCCTTCCCTCTCCCCCTCCCTCCTCCTCCCTTTCCCCGTCCCATTTCCCTTCCCTCCCCCTTCCCTCCTCCTCCCCCTTCCCCAAATCCTATCATTTCTACCCTTTCCCCTTCCCCTTCCCTTCCCTTCCCTTCCCTCCCCTCCTCCTCCTTCCCCTTCCCCAAATCCTATCATTTCTACCCTTTCCCCTTCCCTTCCCTTCCCTTTCCTCCTCCCCTTCCCCTCCCTCCCCAAAATCCCATCATCATCATCATGAGAGTGCCAGACGTATATATATACACACACATCTAAAGTCGAGGCATCTGCTTCTCCTCGCGCTGTCACCGACGACTCCATTGTTACTTACCTGCGGCGTATTTTATTGATTCTTCAACATAATTCTAAGGCGAGTTATGGCGAATAAAAGTCACGGGGAGCCCGTGTTTTGTACCCCGGGGCATTTCGGCATTCAACATCAGATACTGCTGCACGACTGCCGGGGGATATATGGACTGACGAAGTTGTCTTGTTTTTGTTTTTTGTTGCTGTTATGCATTGGTGAGGGGGCGTTCTAGGGGAGGAGTGAAGGGGGGGTTGGGGAATGGGAGGGCTTTAGGTGGGGGCTTCGTGTTATTGTATACATGTATATACATATACATATATGTATATATATAAAACCAATGTTTGATGTGCACGCATACCTTATATGTGGCTCTCTCTCTCTCTCTCTCTCTCTCTCTCTCTCTCTCTCTCTCTCTCTCTCTCTCTCTCTCTGGTGATGACGCTGAAAGGAAATTAGATACAGAATGGCAAATTATTTCCCTTTTTTTTTTTTGCTGGGGAGACACCCGAGGCTAATGAACTGTGAAATTATGATGTTGCAGATATCAGTAAAGTTGTGTGAAAGATAAGCTCCTTCTGCCAAATGTTGCATTAACAGAGCAAAACAAAAAGCCTTTTACTACTGCGGCTGGAAGAAGTACATTTGCACAATGCTAATGAAGAGTAAAGTAAATCGCTTTTTAATGCAGCTGGGAAAGATTCGATGAGCAAAGCTAGTTCGTTTTAAAATAGAATTTCAACTTGTGATGAAAAGCTTATTTGTGTGGCGAAGAACTTCGGGGGAGTAACGGCAATTTATACAGAACCAGGCAAGCGATTTTCTGGAATATTCACGAGTAAAATATATATATATATATATATATATATATATATATATATATATATATATATATATATATATATATATATATATATATATATATATACACCTTGCATCAGTGCTGAAAGAATGAATTTATTTCGATTTCACCATGTTCGCCGATGCCAGAAGTAAGGTTTTGCAAAAAATTAATAATTAAATAAATAAATTCACTATAAGAAAATGTCTTCCAATTTCACCATGTTCGTCGATACCAGAAGTAAGGTTTCCCACCCTCCCCAAAAAAATAAATTAACTATAAAGAAAGTGTCTTGATAAAATTTTCCACGAAATGCCCATTCAATAGCACACACTTCATAAATACTTTTCGCACCTCCTCACCTTTATCAGACTGATAGGAGACAGTGTTATTAGTTACTGTGACTAGGTCATCATTAAATTGTAGTCTTATTCGAATCCCACATCAATTAACACCTATAACAGACTGCGTCACTGGTCAAGTTACGAACAAACTTAACAGAAATTTAAAGAAAAGCCTACTATGTTATGATTATAATGATGATGAGCCCTTGAGTTCATGGTAAGATTGGTATGATGAGTCGCCGTAAGAGGAACTCATTTCCTCTTGCAGAAACTCGTGATGAACTGATGTTTGATGGGATACTTGACCATGACTTGGTTTGAAATATATTATCTACAAGGTATTAAGGTTATGTTATCTACAAGGTATTAAGGTTATATTATGTGTTAATTCTTAGAGGCCCGTTCGCAGAGAATATTATATATATATATATATATATATATATATATATATATATATATATATATATATATATATGTGTGTGTGTGTGTGTGTGTGTGTGTGTGTGTGTGTGTGTGTGTGTAACATATACAATATATATATATATATACATATATGTATATATAAATATCTATATATATATATATATATATATATATATATATATATATATATATATATATATATATATATATACATATATGTGTGTGTGTCTATGTATAGATAAATAGATAATAGACAGATCGACAGACAATTTATAGAATGATCTAAGAAAAAAGCATCTCAAAATTTCCCCGATCAAAGTCACCATCGCTTCCTCCTCTCCTCCGCAGGTTTGGTTTCAAAACGCAAGGGCGAAGTGGCGACGGCAAATGATGTCCAAAGACCCGAAAGCCCTCGCAGGGAGCGGGAGCGAGGGCGGTCTGGAAGGCCAACAGGGCGAAGGCTCCGTAGGGGACTACCCGGACACTCCAACGGTTCCTCCGTCGGCCATGAGTCCCGAGGAGGGGAACAGCAGCTCCCAGATGTCCTACCAGCAGATGTTTTGACATTTGTCTCACCCAGATCCCAGCGGCGGCGGCGGCGGCGGCGGGCCGCAGCAGCAGCACCTGCAGCAGCAGATTCCGCTGCCCCAGATACCCGTGACCTCCTCTTCTGGTGCGCCCTTGTTCTCCTCCCTCCAACAGTCCCTCTCCACCTACCAACACGCCTTCGGGGACCACCACCACCATCACCTCCACCTCCACGCCTCCCCCTCCTCGTCCTCCTCCTCCATCGCCTCTCCTTCCTCCTCCTTTGCCCACGCAGGCCCCCACCACCACCACCACCACCACTTCCCCAGAGGAGGAGGAGGAGGAGGAGGAGTAGGAGTAGGAGGAGGAGGAGGCAGGAGGTCTCCGAACTCCTTCTTCGGCGAGGGCGGCAGCCATCCGTCCAGTACCAAGGAACATTCCCCATCACCGTTTTCTGTGATCAGCGAAGAGGCGGCCGAGGAGTCCTACAGCTCAGAGGACCTCTCCTCCTCCTACCACCTCGACTACGCCAAGGAGAAGAGATTCTACGACGCGACGCGGTCTTGCGCGTCGCCTTCAGATAGCAATTCGCAATCTTCACCGCCTCCTCCACCTCCTCCACCTCCTCCCCCACCTCCTCCGCCCCCGCCGCCTCCGCCGGCGCCTCTTCCACACGCCAACTATTCCCTGAAGGAGGAGCGCAGCGCCGAGATCGAGGAGGGGCGCATCAAAGGCGAAAGTGATAGCGAGGAGAGGCAGACGTATCAGGAACTCTATTAGTGGCGTCTTCCTCTCCCCCCGCCCCCCCCCTCTGCCAGATAGTGAGTGCCGAGCTCCCGTGATGTGCGAGAGAGAAGAAGTGCTTTCTTCAGACAGCAACATCTGACGATGAGATGGCTGCTCAAAGGAGGAGAGGTGTCTGACATTTCAAAGGGAGGCTCTCTCTCTCTCTCCTGGCGCGGATGATGTGAACGACTATTTATTGTGATTTTCAGTGACGTTTATGTAAGGCTTTAAAGGAGCGCGCGCGTTTACAGACGACAGTAGCTGTGGTCATGAAATAAACCAGTAATCGAAGTCTTAAGTGTATGCAGAGAAAAAAAAAATAAATAAATAAAAGATAGCATTCCTGACAGACAACCCATGTTGTACAGAAAAGATGTACTTAATCTGTTTGCCAGTCATATGACCGGCAAATGCACGAACAAACTGCTTGACTTTGTGAAAAGTTGAAAAACTTATTTCAAAGCCAAATCAGCGGGCGAATCAGTGTTGTAGGTTCCCGACCGTACACCACCACCGAGGCATAATGCATTTCACAAACAGCGAGAAGTGTAATTGCGTCGTGAGCGCAGAAGCCTTGTCAGTACCTGTTGTGAAAATGTATAAGAGGCAGGAGGAGGAGGAGGAGGAGGAGGAGGAGGAGGAGGAGGAGGAGGAGTAGAGAGAGGGCACAAGCCAGCATTTGCTAGCCCGATAGCAAAGTTCTGTTTGGATGTGCCCTTGTTTTCAGAAGAATCCTGCCTCTTCCTGTTCTAATTGCTATAGCATCTCTCTCGTGCTCTGTGCTGAATCTCGAGCCTCGAACAACGATGGAATCGTGCTTCTTGCGTCGCAGCAAGGGGCCAAACTCCTGACCCTTTTTCACTTGGGATGATATCATTTTCACCAATGTCCTTTATAATATACAGGTAGTTTTAAAAAAAAAAAAAAACCATCTTTCAGTCCCTGCACTGAGGAATTAGTCGGCGGAGGCAGTAATAAAAAAATAACACACACACACACAGCACAGGCCCACAGCTATACGTTTATGAGTGGTTTCGTTTCTTTCTTTCAACACAGCAACTCGATCTGTTGCCCTATCATTCATGTTGGATGTTGACTGTTTATTGTGTATATTCGTGGAGGACACAGATGTATAGTTATGTACACAAGTGTATGTGTACGCAAAGCATAAAGTTAATAACGACATTTAACGAGCGATAAAGAGAAAAAAAAATTTAACTTTTCCTTTCTTAATCCTCGACGGGGGAAAAATAATCATTATCTGTAAAAAAAAATAAAATATATATATAAATATAATTTATTTGGCCTTGTCTTCGTGTAGTGTTGATGAAACCCGGTTGTGTGAGTCAGAAAGAGGTGACCTATTCAGTCTTAGGCTTTTTTTTTTTTTTCTTTTTTAAATCACTTCACAATTATTTGGATCTGATCACAAGTCCATTACATTGTAATTTGGTCTGTAACCCCCTCCCCACCACCCCCACAACCACCCCCACCCCCCGACTCATTTCGATTCCTGTGGTCATATTTTTTATTCGGAAGTTAACAATGATTCAGACAGACCGTTGACCTTTGATGGATGGAGAGAAAGAGAGAGAGAGAGAGAGAGAGAGAGAGAGAGAGAGATGTCATAATCACTTTTTTTTTTTTTGAGCTTCGTCAAGCCTAACAATGTGACTAAGAGGAACAAGGGCATTTATCCCTGTTTAGCTCTGTTATTATTATTATTATTATTATTATTATTATTATTATTATTATTATTATTATTATTATTATTATTATTGGACTAAGTGAATTATTATCAGTGTCATATTTGGACAAAGCAAATTATTATTATTATTATTATTATTATTATTATTATTATTATTATTATTATTATTGGACTAAGTGAATTATTATCAGTATCATATTTGGACAAAGCAAATTTATTATTATTATTATTATTATTATTATTATTATTATTATTATTATTATTATTATTATTATTATTATTATTATTATTATTATTATTATTATTATTATTATTATTACTGGACAGTGATTTACTATCATATTTGGACAAAGTAAATTATTATTATTATTATTCCTCAAATGAACAGAATTGGCCAAACACGCGACAAGTTGGGACAAGAAACAATAATTACCCCAAACAACTGCTAAATGGCTGCTAGCAATCAGCACTTGCAACAGCCCATCACTATGATGATTCGTCTGCAACTGCTAAATGTTTCAAATTCCGGGTAGGCCTATTTAGACAGCGCGAACTTATTATATAAGCGTTTTCCGTCAGCATTTATTAATTCAAAACAGTGGCAAAATCAGGTTGCGTGGCATGCCATGTAATATACTGGTCTCTTTCGCAGCCAACATCCTCATTTATAGAGGCCCTGTTTGCCTAAATAACTGTTAAAAAGGATTCGATGAACCAAAATCTACCATTTTATACTTTGAAATTAGCTGGTGGTATAGTGGTTATTGTCGTGGCATGCCACTCACATGTCATGGGTTCGCGTCTCGCCCAGGGCGATGAAAAATCACTGGCTCTGTATCATGATCAGTTACTGCTGCAGTGTGGGGTTCTGCGGTGCGTTAGGCTGAAATCAACATGCTTTGGAAGCTTGAATTTCAAGTCAGTGGCCCCTTTGGTGGGCATGTTACGTGTGAGTAGGTTTCATCTACTGAAATAATAATAATAATAATAATAATAATAATAATAATAATAATCTTGAGCTACAGGGAACTCAAAGAATATCTCCCTCTCTCTTCCTTTTACTAACTCTGTCAGTCAGTCGAAGGGGTTACAAGCCAAATTGTGTGAACAAATTGCTTTTCAATTTTTTTTTGGTTATAATGTTCAGGGATCTAGATAATTCATGTATTACATATTGTAATCCTATAATGAGTAATTACGAACGGTTTCCAGCGTTCGTAACTGATTTCATCTTTACAGAGATACTTTTTTTTTTTTGGTTTCGTAAGAGAAATTTGCATCTGATTCAATATTAACAGAAAAAAATGAGATTCTTTGATTACGAAATCAAATGAGAATAATGTTCTGGGGATGACTTGTGGGCTTTGCTAACTAATATTATCCAGTTGATATGATTCTATTCACCAGAGAGATAACTGATTTTCCAAATAAATGTCAGATTATGGCAATGATAATATATCTTTCTCTCGGGACTCTTTATAAAAATATCATTAATACTTTGTAGTTAGTTGTCTGGTGTTTCAAAAAAATCGGGCCAATGATCAGATAAAAAAACATTAATTTCCATAGAATCATATTCAACAGATGACTCGGAAAGTGATTTTGTACTGTAAAAGCAATATGCTTGTTCAATCCACATTTTAATAAAAAAAAAAAAAACAGAAGTGAACAAAGTATTTCAACGTGTGAAACTTAGAAATTGTAGACAGAAACACCTGTTCATTCCAAGAAGGTAATTACTCTATTTATTTCCAGAAGTAGCAATAGGTTTATCATTATTTCCAAAAGTGCCTTTTAAGTTTGAAGTGAGTTAACATGTTTAAAAAAAAATAGCAGGACATCAGGTATTTTTAACGAACTCTTTTGTGTATTAGGAAATTAATGTGTATTTGACGTATCTAAATCCCTAAAAAAAATATTTTTAACATTCCAAAGACGTCTAAGACACGGCGAAAATATTTTTAATTATCTTATTATCAAAAATATTGAAAATGTTAACACTCAAAAGCGACGTAAGAATATGGATGCAAATCATGAAAAAAAAGCGTTTTAAGTTTCAAGAAATTATCCATAATATTACATATAAATGCCTAATTTATATATATATATATATATATATATATATATATATATATATATATATATATATATATATGAGACGTTTCAATGAATAGCAAATGCTTCCTAAAATATAAAAACTTAATTTACGTGAAAAAAAAAGACTTAAATTCCAAAAGACCAACAAGTTAAAAAAAAAAATTCTGGAATAAAATTTCTAAGAAAAAAAAGGTCAAAAGTCTGAAATATATTTTAAGAAGACACGAAAAACTTTCAAAGAAAAAAAGGTCAAAAGCCTGTAATATATTAAGAAGACACGAAAAATTTTCTAAGAAAAAAAAAGGTCAAAAGTCTGTAATATATTAAGAAGACATGAAAAATTTTCTAAGAAAAAAAGGTCAAAAGCCTGTAATATTTTATGAAGACGTGAACAATTTTCTAAGAAAAAAAAAGGTCAAAAGCCTGTAATATTTCATGAAGACACGAAAATTTTCTAAGAAAAAAAAAATCCCATAACTTATTCCAAGAAGCCTACAAGTTTTCCCCAGAACGTGCAATTTCTACTCCACTTGAAGATCAGAGCGAGTTTAAATGAAATAAAATAAAAAAAACCTCAAAATAACTGTGTAGTTGTAAGGCTGGTCTCTCATGATTCTTTAAATGTGCTTTTAAAAGGGGGCACACCCATCTGCTGAAAGTGGAGGTCTAACCCCCCCAAATCTAATCCTGTACAAAACAATTCTTTTATCTTTCAAAGTCAGTAATAAAAATCGTCTAATTTTATGCGTCGTTTGATTTTATTCCTCGTACCGAGTGTCTGGAGGGGATTTTATTTTTATAGTTGAATTGAAATGAATGTAGAGTTTAGGTCAAATGCCAAGCACTGGGACCTACGAGGTCATTCAGCGCTGGAACTGAAACTGAGAGTAGGTAGGTCTGAGGGATGTAACAGGAGGAAAACCTCATTATGTTTGTTATGAACGGGTGGATAGCGAGATGAAAGAAAGGTAATATGAATGGAAGTACAGTAAAAGTAATGAAAGAGGCTGCAGCTAGGGGCCGAAGGGACGCTGCAAAGAACCTTCAGCAATGCCCACAGTATACCGCATGAGGGATTATTTTTGTTTTCATAAGTATTGTAAGACTTATCTTACAAGTGGAATTATCAAATTACTTTAGGATATGACATTGTGTTGTGTAGATTGAGTTAATCAAACTTTATAGTTATCCACATCTAAAATAACTGACCTAACTCAACACTTTAGAAACCAATTTAAAAAATGCAACGAAAATCGAGTTTTCTGTATAGCATATGAACTCTCAGCCGCAGCCCATGAAACGCTAAGCCGCTGCCCATGAAACTCTCAGCCGCGGCCCATGAAACTTTCAGCCACGGCCCTGTGGTGTCCTGTGTTGTTGGTACCTATAGCGGTGCCAGACGCACGATCATGGCTAACTTTAACCTTAAATAAAATAATAACTACTGTGGCTTGAGGGCTGCAATTTGGTATGTTTGATGATTGGAGGGTGGATGATCAGCATACCAATTTGCAGCCCTCTAGCCTCAGTAGTTTTTTAGATCTGAGGGCGGACAGACAAATAGCCATCTCCATAATAGTTTTCTTTTACAAAAAACTAAAACCTAACTCAACTGCTTAGTTGAGTCTATGAACCTGACTGACATAAATCAACTGATTTCCTGTTAAGCAAAAGCGTGGATCTGTTCCATAACTTATTTTATATCTAAAAGGAAATATGTTCAGATACTAAACATCCAACATCGGTAAAATATTTGGGAACATTCAACATTTGACACCAAATGAATCGACCTAAAAATGATTCATACAAATTCAGCCTATTGGAGATTTCCGTTTCTCCACGATCTAGAATATGTCATGTATAACAGGAAATAAAGCTAATTATAGGTTATGAGCACGCACGCATGCACGCACACACACATATATATAAAATATATATAAACATATATAAATATATATATGTATATATATAATTTATATATACATATATTATATAAATTTCTGACTCACATCAGGATCGATCCCAGGTCTTTCAGCTGAAAGGCAAGGGCGCTACCAACTGAGCCACACCAGTCATAACAGAAATCGGAACCTAAGTACCACTGCACCTCAGGCTTTTACCTGGGCAGGTACTTAGGGTCCAATTGCTATTGTGACTTGTGTGGTTCAGTTAGTAGCGCCCTTGCCTTTCAATTGAAAGACCCCTGGGTTCGATCCCGTTATGAGTTAGAAATTAATTTCTGTTCCACACGTGACTGTGTCGATTTCCTCTAACATATACTATATATATATATATATATATATATATATATATATATATATATATATATATATATATATATATATATATATATATATATATATATATATATATATATATATATATATATATATATATTGTATATAGTATATATACTTATATATACATACATTATATATACATATATATATATATATATATATATATATATATATATATATATATATATATATACATACATACATACTGTATTTACATATGGGTCAACATATAAAATGGAAAAGTAGCTATCAATCTACTACCTAAGATTTCTTAAACAGGGCCTACTCTCCAACTAACTCCCTAAAATCTCATAGCTTTTGCAACTCCGGAAACTTCTGCGATCTGACCTTTTAGCAAATATGTTAAAACATGAAGCCAAATGCAGAACAATAAAGAAGATAAACCTACAAATTCTAAATTAAAACTGAGTACACGGTAACACAACTTACCTCACAGTACTCTTCAGCAGGTAATGGACTTTGTTCAGAATGATGAAGGGTTGTGCAGGGTTGTGTTCTAACAGCCGATGATGACCTGCAATGTGGAAAATGGGTTGTTTTAGGTAATGCCAATCCACAGTATATGTAGACAGCTTCTGTTGTTTCCCAATGAAACTATGATTACTTTTCATTTGTTAGTTGGAGAAAAATACGCGTAATATGTGTTCATTTTTTTGGATTTCTGGCAATAAAAAAATTATTTCATTAAGCAATAACGTGAAATGTGAAAAAATGGGTTGTTTTAAAAAGTACCAGTCTATAGTATATGTAAAAAGCTTCTGTTGTTTGCCAATGAAAATGTGGTTCAATTATTTTTTCTTACTTGAAGAAAAATACGTCTAAAGTGTGTTAATTTTTGGCAATAAATTTTTTAAAAATTGTGTTAATTTTTGGCAATGAATTTTTCTTCTCAATTGTGTTAATTTTTGGTAATAATTTTTTTATTGTGTTAATTTTTGGCGATAAATTTTTTGTTTTCAATTGTGTTAATTTTTGGCAATAACATTTGTTTCCGTTTCGTTAATTTTTGGCAATAATTTTTTTTAATTGTGTTAATTTTTGGCAATAATTTTTTTTTTCAATAACCAAATAGGATAAGCTTTTGTATTTTATAGTTCTCTAGGAACATGTATTTTGTTTATTAGTCCCAAAGACCTGTACACTGATACAGATACTATGTGCAGATAATAAGTTTTTGCAGCATTAATCATTCAGTAGTCCCTTATTTCTCGTTAATCCTTTAAATTTAAATAATTATGAGAATTATATGAATTCCAAGAACGTTAATCCGTTTTTTCTTTTATTGAATTCAATTGAATTGAATACAGACTTTAGGCCAAAGGCCAAGCACTGTGACCTATGAGGACATTCAGCGTTGAAACGGAAATTGACAGTAGAAGGTTTGGAAGGTGTAACAGGAGGAAAACCTCAAAGCAGTTGCACTATGAATCATTTGTTAGGAGAGGGTGGAAAGTAAGATGGAAGAAAGAGACTATGAGAGGAGGTACAGTAAAAGAAACGGAAGAGGTTGCAGCTAGGGCCCGAAGGGACGCTGCAAAGAACCTCAAGTAATGCCTACAGTGCAACGCATAAGGTCCACTGACTGCACTACCCCCCTACGGAGAAATCACGCAACTGTTTCATTAGTAGGTCCTGGTCTTGTCAATCATAGAATAATATTCATAGTAGTTTTAACATCAATTATATAAAAGTCATCAAAGGTTGATTTCTTACCGTAAAATATGAATATGGAAATATTATTATATATAATACACAGATCAGTCCCTTTTGATTTTCTTTTAAAAGTATTCTGCCCTAAAATGGAAAACTGCAGTATCTGCAAAAATTCCGAAATTTGGATATGCCACCTATTGGGATCGTGAAACACTAATACGCAAGTTACTGCAGTTTCAGAATGATTCCTCAATGCATTCCACGAGTATTTAGGGGGTCCCATTAGCAGTATCTGCGAAATCAGTTAGGCAGGGGAGTATCTATCACTTTTCTCAGTTTTGTATTTTTGCAGATACTGAACTGACAAACTATACGTTCGAAATCACGTAGAGAAACAAAGAACATGGCTTTAAACCAAAATCAACAGAGTACAAATTATGTAAAGCCATCTAAACTATTCTTGGGCTATTCAGTCTGCCTGTCTAATGCTCTCCCCACTAAATTCATCAAGAGAAGTATATATCTGTATCCGTGTACTTAAGTATGTACATCGCTATCTATTTCTCTACATATGTACATCATCTATCTATCTATCTATCTGTCTATCTTATCTCTCTATTTGTGTACCTACATATGTACATCATCCATCTATCTATCTATATATCTCACTTCTTTGCCTCAACAAACACCGCTTATCGCTATACAGCTAAGAAAGTATACTTCAATCCATTCATACATCTATTTACATCGCTACCCATCTATCTATCAATCTACCTACATTTGTTACATCTCTATCTATCTATCTATCTATCTATCTATCTATCTATCTGCCTCCCACTCCCTTGCCTCAACAAACACCGCTTATCGCCGCACAGCTCAAACCAATGAATCCATTACTGCATATTTGCTGACGATGGCAAAACATCCCACCTGAATCATGAAATATGGCAGGGGAGGGGGGAGGGTGGGGTGCGGTTAGGCGGGCAGGGGTGGGGTCGGGTGGGGTGTGTGTCTAGGTAAGGGTCGGCCGAGGTTATCGGCGTAAAGTAACACCCAGACATCCGTCTCCATCTCTCCGGCATGATTACTCTCGCCCGCATGATGGATGGAGAGAGAGAGAGAGAGAGAGAGAGAGAGAGAGTTTAAAGAATATATATACATATACATTTACATGAGAGAGAGAGAGAGAGAGAGAGAGAGAGAGAGAGAGTTTATTGAATATACAGTATATACATATATATTTACATAAATCAAAATAATGTGTGTGTATGCGTGTGTGTGTGTGTGTGTCAGAGAGAGAGAGAGAGAGAGAGAGAGAGAGAGAGAGAGAGAGAGAGAGAGAAATCATGCAAATTAAACGAATGTGCATATGTATAAATAATTAAATCAATGGTATGAGAGAGAGAGAGAGAGAGAGAGAGAGAGATCATGTAAATCAAACGAATGTGAATGTGCATAAGTAATACATATCCAATGAGAGAGAGAGAGAGAGAGAGAGAGAGAGAGAGAGAGAGAGAGAGAGAGAGAGAGAGATACTGACGCAAAAGTATTCTACCGGAGAGCAGAATTTGACAAGGGAGCCTGACAGGCAAAGGATGGATGAATGGATGAGGAAAGAAAAAGAGAGGAAGCAGAAATTCCTCAGGGAGAAGTGGATGAGGAGCCGGATGATGAATAAGGAGCAAGAGAGAACTGATATTTGCGTAGTTTGTATATGTTTTCAACATTGACAAAATAATGAAAAAATGAAAGATTGATATCGCCTTGTATTTTCAGGTGTCGTTCCACTCATGTTGGAAGCAACTTATGTATACACATGCAGATACATACATCCATACATACATAAATGCATAAATACATGCACACATACATCCACATAACACACACACATTATATATATATATATATATATATATATATATATATATATATATATATATATATATATATATATATATATATATATATATATATATATATATATATATATATATATATATATATATATATATATATATATATATATATATATATATATATATATATATATATATATTATTTTATATATGCAAACACGGACAAGCCGATACATGTGTTTTACATACCATTATAGATAAATAAAGATGCAATAATTATTATTATTATTATTATTATTATTATTATTATTATTATTATTATGAAACAAGACATAAAGCTAATCACTTATAAAGCGAGACGCCATAAAAAAAAAACAATGACCACACAAACAAAAACACGACAAAAGCTTGAGTTTTATAAAGATGAACATAAAAAAAGAAAACAGCAAAAAAACATAACACCGGAATATATCAAAGATAATTGAACCTTTGGCAAATACGCTAGAAATAACTGTCTATATAAATACAACGAATACAATAAATACAATAAAACCAGGAATACAGGCACCGGCTACACAGCCAACAACAACAACAACAACAACAACAACAACAGAGCAATAATTAACAATTACCGAAAGCGAACAGCAGTTGTAACTTCACAACCACAGCTTCAAAGTCGTCCGGTCACGGGTTATGAGCGCGGTGAAACGACTACAGAAGAGAACAACGCTTTTGAAACAACACCGAGACAGGCGCAACAACAAACATACAGAGAACACAATTTGGGTCCCAACAACAATCAAATCACGGTGCCCTTCGTCGCATCTGCGAATAAAAGGGCGAATCAGAAAATTAAAAAAAAAATAACTAGAAAAAAATCAAAATAAATAAAATTTGGTACGATAACGACCAGTGACGTAACCTTTCGTAACGGGGCCGAAATAACAGGACTGCACAGACTGGTAACAGCAGAATCAAAGTAGAACAGAAACAGTTGCAACAAGTAAAGAGACGTGAACAAAAACAGCGAGCCAAATCCGCCGATGACAAAACGGCCTATGCTCCAAAGTGTACCAGCGATGTTTACTTAGGCTCCGTTTCCTCCCACGAAGAAGAAGAAGAAGAAGAAGAAGAAGGAGAAGAAGAAGAAGAAGAAGAAGGAGAAGAAGAGGGAAGTATTTAAACGAACGATGACCTAACGTCTACTCAATGTTTCGTGTTCTGCTAATAGATGGTGACTTGTTCCGACCTGTTCTCGTCCTGCCTTGTCCCGGTGACGTCATATTGATTATATTACCTTTAAATAGAAATTAGTATTAAGGAAGCGGTTTTCGTTTCTGATGGGAAAATAAACATTTTTTTATGTATCAAATAATATATCTTGAGAGAGAGAGAGAGAGAGAGAGAGAGAGAGAGAGAGAGAGAGATTTTCTTTGAGAGATTTAAACATTTGGCCTCAAAATGAATTTTCTTTGATCATAAACATTTTTGTTCTTGAACAATATATTATATATATATATATATATATATACAGAGAGAGAGAGAGAGAGGGAGAGAGAGAGAGAGATTTAGCAATACTACTCTCTAAATCGATTTTCTTTTGCTCATAAACATTTTTTCGTATAGAAAAAATATCTGGAGAGAGAGAGAGAGAGAGAGAGAGAGAGAGAGAGAGAGAGAGAGAGAGAGAGAGAGAGAGATTTTAGCAATACTGACCTCTAAATCGATTTTCTTTTGCTCATAAACATTTTTGTATATAGAAAAAATATCTGAAGAGAGAGAGAGAGAGAGAGAGAGAGAGAGAGAGAGAGAGAGAGAGAGAGAGAGAGAGAGAGAGAGAGAGATTTTGAAAGCTGACCTCAAAACAAATTTTCTTGCGCACGTAAACATTTTCGTGTACTGAGTAAATATCTTGAGAGAGAGAGAGAGAGAGAGAGAGAGAGAGAGAGAGAGAGAGAGAGAGAAAAAATTTATCAACACTGACCTCTAAATCAAAATTTCTTTAGCCCATAAACATCCTCGCGCCCTGAACAAACATCAGATCGAGCAATACTGGCCCACTAAATGTATTCTCTATAGCCCATAAACATAATTAATCAACAGTCAGTGTTGCCGAAAGAGACAGTAATTAAAATTATCTATGCTGGACAGTCATAATGTCCATGTTCTCCCGGTTCAAATAAACCCATAGCACAGATAAGGCTTGGCTGTACTTGTTTCGTTTTCTCCTTGAGTTTGTCTTCTCACCTACTAAATAATATCACCGATTTATTTTACTAATTTCATATATGTTGAGGCAATTTATTTTTAATTCTGTCTGTCTGTCTGTCTGTCTCCCTATCTGTCTGTTTGTCTGTCTGTTCAAAAGAAAGAGCCCGTCCCGGCATAAGGCCGACTCAATCCATGACGAAGGGATGGATAAGTTTATTCACTGGGCATTTTATAAACTGTCTGTTTCCCTGTCTGTTGGTCTGTTCAAAAGAAAATGTTAAAATCTGTCTGTTCCCTGTCTCCTGTCTGTTTAAAAGAAAGAGTCCGTCCTGGCATAAGGCCGACTTAATCCATAACGGGGATGGATACGTTTATTCACGGGGCATCTTAAACTTGTTTTGATAGATATTACTGGCATTTTGTCAAATAGTCTATTAGAGTTTGTGACGTATTCGGATCCTGGTATTTTTAATTCTTTTGTATATTTTTTAATTATCTATTTGCCTAATTTATTTTATTTATTTATTTATTTTATTATTTTTTTCTTTTTACGACACAAGTCATATCAATCTGAGTCAAGAATGAGCTACGAGTCAATATATGAGTTACACACACACACACACATACATATATACATATATATATATATATATATATATATATATATATATATATATATATATATATATATATATATATATATATATATATATATAAATTGCCAGAAATGCTCATTTTACAACATGAATGCCAAGATCTTAATGTAAATGCTCAATTTGCTCAATATGGATGCCCATAACAAAATCCTTTAACATTTCCGGAGGTACCCGTTCTCTGAGTGCATTCCACTTTCTGTTTGTTGTCTCGAAAACATTATAAAACCCTTAAAGAATAAATTCTAACAATTAAACTTTTCAGTGTTATGTTATGCCCATCCACAGGAACCCGTGACGTCACGACAGTTCACCCACGATAAGCAATTTAATGGCTGGACAGAAACCGAGTAAGTGGGTCATAACTATTGGATGAAGGACAATATTGCGTTCACCCTGAACGAAAAAAAAAAAACGCGGTCTCGTGCACTCTTGCAGGTTGCATAAGCTTGTGAAATTACCCGAACATTTAATATTAATAGTCAAGTGATGGGTCTCGTTCGGCTGGATAGAATATTTCTTTGATTTTTTTTTAAACTTGTCTTCGCGTCACGTCGAACACTTCTCTCAAGTTGGTCGTTCAAAATGTAAACTGGTGGAGTCCTTTTACCTAAAAGATTAATAAGACGAGGGTTTTTCAGAGGCAATATTGTCACGTGATCATTCTTGCAACACTTAATACCAGGATTTTTTTTATCGAATACTTTACCAGCGTGACGCATTACCGCTCCTAGCAGACTCCTACTGAATTGAACTGAATATAGAATTTAGGCCAAAGACCAAGCACTGGGACCAATGAGGTCATTGACAGAAAAAGTTTGAAAGGTGTAACAGGAGGAAAACCTCAAAGCAGTTGTTAGATGAGGGTGCAAAAGTAAGATGGAAGGAAGAGAATATGAAAGGAGGTACAGTAAAAGGAACGAAAGGTGGGGTTGCAGCTAGGGGCCGAAGGGACGCTGCAAAGAACCTGAAGTAATGCCTACAGTGGACCGCATGAGGTGCACTGACAACACTACCCCATTACGGAGGCAACGAATTTGCTGACAGACCTATGACTTTTAGAGGTGGATTTTTGTCTAAAACCTGAGTACAATGAAGTCTTTTTAGGCTGCTAACCACAAACATAACCGCAAACTTGCAATATATTGAATGTTGCAATACAGTAACATTACTGTTAGCACAAATTCGCCAAAACACTCTTTACTGTTGTAAAGATCATCGATATGATAAGAGAGCGTCGTGACTGAGATGGTTTGGTCTTGTGGTGAGGATGAGTGAGGAGAGAGAAGTGAAGAGGGATTATGAGGAACCTGTTAGAGGTAGGAGATTGATAAGAAGACAAATGGATTAGATGGCGTGGTAAAGTGAGGAAGGATTAGGAGAGGAAGGGTTTCGCAGAGGAAGACGATTCCGATAGAAATAGCTGGAGAAGGCGCATCAAGGCGACCGACCCCTTAGCTTAGGTATAGCGGTCTTAGGGATAGCGGTGGGGACGAAGAAGGGTCATCACTAAGGGCGTCCCCTTCGTCAGGATACAAATCCTTGACTCAGCCTTTTCATTCCATCAGATATAAGGACCAAGATAATAGTTAAAATTCTTTTGAAAATTTGTTGTGGCAGTCACAATATGCAAATGAACTGAGACCAATCAAAACCATTCAAGGGAAACATCTTTGACAAAATGTAATTGTGAAGAGAAAATTTCATCTCTTTAAACGTTCTGTGTAAATCAGTCAGTCAATGATTTACTGAATGAATATCAGACATTCATTACCAGAGGATATCGACGTCTGTACTAATGAGATTTTTATTATGCAATGATATTCAAATTCCGATGTAAAAAAATAAATATTTATTTTTAGCAGAAAGTCCAGATTCACGTGACACCCGGTAAACGAAAAGTCATAATTAATAAAAATCTTTTTTTACAAATAGCTCTAAAAGATCCTTTAACAAGAGCTATACACCAAAGAAATATTTGTACGAGTTCATCGCCAAAATAAAACATTAAATAAAATTGAAACATGAGAAAAATTGCGGTTTATCTTCTATTTTTCAAATGACGCTGTCTATTAAGATTCTCCGGCCCAGAAACAAAAAAATATTTATAAATATAAAACTGACTTCCATCAGGTCTGACTCCCAGTAAATATTCATGACGAAGTCGCTAAATTTAAACGATCTGAATTACAGGGAATAACATAACATAATTTTGCAACCCCTTCAGACTAAAAGTGGTCCATGTTCCTCCTCCTCCTCTCTCTCTCTCTCTCTCTCTCTCTCTCTCTCTCTCTCTCTCTCTCTCTCTCTCTCTCTCTCTCTCTCACATCTGTTAGCCCTTAGATCTTAAAAACTACTGAGGCTAGAAGGCTGCAAATTGGCATGTTGATCATCCACTCTCCAATCATCAAACACACCAAATTGCAGTCCTCTAGCCTCAATAGTTTTTATTTTATTTAAGGTTAACACGAATTACATTGCAGTTCCCCCCCACCCACGTATTCATTCTGTTGAGAGGTGAATCTCTCTCTCTCTCTCTATCTCTCTCTCTCTTAAAAGCTATCCATCCTCGACCTGGCACTCAGAAACATATCAAAAGGCTTTGAGGAATTAACTCCCCTTGGTCGCTTCAGAACTCGAAATATTGACAGGCGTCTCCTGACGGGACAAAAAAAAAAAAAAAAAAAAAAAAAAAAAAAAAAAAAAAGTAAATAAATAAAACAATGCTTTCGAAGTCTGTCAGCGTCTGGGAACGCTGACGGGAAGAAGGACCGGATGAAGATTATAATGATAAAATTTGCTTCCAGGAGAAATTTAAAGGAAAATAACGTTTTTTCATCTGAAAGGTAGTGTTCAGAGAAAAAGATTATAGTCGTCACTTGTGTTTTAGTAATTAGCCCACATCCTCTCTATGTATTTATTAATTTAATTGATTTTTCCTTTTTTAATAAGTGATTTCTCTTTGCTGTTACTTTCTAATGAAAGCATATTATTTAAAAGCTTGAATTTCAAGCCAATGGCCCCTGAGTGCTTGTTACACATGAATAGGGTTTATCTTCTGAATAATAATAATAATAATAATAATAATAATAATAATAATAATAATAATAATAATAATAATAATAACACTACCTACAGAATCAAGAGTATAACTCACATGGGCATAAATAAATTCCTTTTTTCATATATAAATTCAGGGTTCACTCACAATGAATCCT
>NC_089781.1:23987880-23990380 GCF_040412425.1 Macrobrachium rosenbergii
AGAAGGTCAAGATTCCCAGTGTTCCAAATCTGAGAAACGGAGATTTTTCTATAGTCTTCTTAAGGAAACAGTTGGTCAAGTTTTCAAGCGTTTGAAAAAAAAAGAGACCGTTCTCTAACTTATTATCTTAAAAGTTCGATATTTGGTCTAATTTCTACACAAAGAAGCCATACGCCACGAAACCTGAGGGGCAAAATCCCCTCAAAATTGTCTTAATTGAATATAGGTAGATATCAAGGTATATATATATATATATATATATATATATATATATATATATATATATATATATATCTTCTTCTTCTTCGTTTTAACGTGCTTTTATATTTTTATATATATATATATATATATATATATATATATATATATATATATATATATATATATATATATATATATAAATGAGATTGAAATTTTTTCCGGGAAATACATGATAAATAGTATGTACTCAAAGAAAGGGTCAAAAAAAGACATTTTACTCGAAAATTAAATACTCGAGATGTAATTTTTCTAAAGAAAATACTTACAAAGGTAATTCAGTCGGGAAAATACTTTTTACTGCTGCTATAATTAATATTCTTCAAACAGGTGCCTGCTTGACGAGTCTTCATAACACCTGTACTGGATCATTGAGAGAGAGAGAGAGAGAGAGAGAGAGAGAGAGAGAGAGAGAGCAGAGAGAGAGAGAGAGAAGATGAAAGTTGAGAGAGAGAGAGAGAGAGAGAGAGAGAGAGAGAGAGAGAGAGAGAGAGAGAGACAGACAGACAGACAGAGACAGACTATGAAAGTTGCAAGAGAGAGAGAGAGAGAGAGAAACTATGAAAGTTGAGAAAAGAGAGAGAGAGAGAGAGACTATGAAAGTTGCAGGAGAGAGAGAGAAACTATGAAAGCTGCAAGAGAGAGAGAGAGAGAGAGAGAGAGAGAGAGAGAGAGAGAGAGAAAATGCAAGCTGATTTTGCATATCATTTGCACTTTACCTCACATCATTTCAACAATTTTCAAGGTCATAAAAGGGAATAATAATTGTTATCAGAATAACTAATATTATGAAGAATATTAAGATGAGATCATTTTTCAAAATGTACGCTTCATTAAAATCTATGACTAGCTTAAATATTCTCTCCTTTCCCTTGTGTTCCAGGAATCAATTAACCCACCGCATTTGGGTATTCATGCCCGTCTTTGTCACTTGTATTTCTTCTTTTCCTTCATCATCTGCACATTATTTATCCACTGTAATACTATAATTCCATTTTGTGAAAAATATAGAAAGGAAAATTGTAAAAAAAAAAATTTATTTTAACTGAAAAAATTTTTTTTTAAAGAGAAAGCTAAAAGAGTCAAACCTAAAATCAAAAGAAAGTTTATTCACTTTTAGAAAGCATAAGAGCAAAGAAAGAGAGTAAACAAGATCAGGAGTTTAAAAAAAAAGAAAGCGTGAGACTTTGATTAAGACGAAGAGACGAGAATAAACAAAGGAAATACCAAAAGCGAAGATTGGGGGAAGAAGAAGAAGAAGAAGAAGAAGAAGGAAAAACTAACAAAGGAGGAAACGTTGGGCGATGTAAATAGAGAAAGGATGAAAGGAAAAGGAAAAGAGAAACAAGGAGGCAGACAACGAAAAAGAAGATAAGAGAAGAGTAAATAAGAGGATAAAGGAGGCAGCCGCCAAGGAAGGAAATGACAAGGGAACAAAAAAATTCTAAATGCTTTTTTTTTAAATGAGAATAAGAGTGAAAAGAAAGGTAAAGAGAACAAATAATTATGAAAGGAGTGAGAGCTACAGGAAGAAAAGGATAAGATTCAGAAAATGATGATAAAAGGACGGAAAGTAGAATAGAGTCGTAAATGAAGGAAGAGAACGACATAACAAAACAGAGCAATGAAGGAGTAATAAAATCAACATAAATATAAATAAAACCGCCATCAGAACAAGACATAAAATGAAGCAATAAAGGAGCAATAAAACAAAAATATAAATAAAACCGCTTCAGAACAACCCAGAAGAGCAACAAAACAGAAAAAAGAGAGAGATAAAAAAAAAATTACATAAAAGGCAAACAGAAAAACCAACAGAGAAGGTGAAATAATCGAAAAGAGGTGAAGAGTTGAGGAGCATAGCAGCTCACTTTATGTAAGTGTGTGTATTTGAACGTATATGTTTAGAAGCGTGGAGTGTTGGGAGGGGGAAGGGGAAGGGGGGTTTCACTGGGGGGGGGAAAGGGGGAAGGGGGCGTTTCACTGGTGTCCGTCTTTCATCTCGAGCAGGAACTGTGCAAGAACAGATGGGGTCGGTGGGGATCCTTTGATCATCTGCTTCAGGAGGAATCTCTCTCTCTCTCTCTCTCTCTCTCTCTCTCTCTCTCTCTCTCTCTCTCTCACACGCTTCCTCATCCTTTTTCTTCCTTGACGTCCCTCTTGTTTTCTATCTCCTCTATTCTTCTTCTTCTACTTTCCTTCTCAATTCTCCCTCTTTCTACCTCCCCTCTTCTGATACTTT
>NC_089781.1:23995380-23997880 GCF_040412425.1 Macrobrachium rosenbergii
TTATTCAAAAATATTCATTGTAGCATGCATCTTGAAATGGAGAAACGAATCCACAGTTATGTATGGATACAAATATATTCATTTTTAAATATATTTCTGCCCATACATAACTGTGGATTTGTTTCGCCAGTGATATGATTCTTTACTAACATTAGCTGGTGGTTCAAGAATGATTTATGACACGAGTGAAAAAATAAAATAATTATGGAATATAATTATATGACTTAGGACGGAGAATGTCTTATCACACCAGTTGGAGAAACAAAGGGAATGGTTATATAACTCACGTAGGAAGAATCGTAGTGTCCACGGGAAGTCACACTTACCCACACGACTGGGAAGAATGAAAGTCTAACATGAATTGGAAGATGAATGTCTAAAATGAGTGGGAAGATCAATGTCTAACATGAGTGGGAAGATCAATGTCTAACATGAGCGGGAAGATCAACGTCTAACATGAGTGAGAAGATCAATGTCTATCATGAGTGGGAAGGTCAATGTCTAACATGAGAGGGAAGATCAATGTCAATCATGAGTGGGAAGATGAATGTCTAACACGAGTGGAAAGATAAATGTCTAAAATGAATGGGAAGATTAATATCTAACATGAGTGGGAAGATCAATGTCTAACATGAGTGGGAAGATGAATGTCAAAAATGAGTGGGAAGATCAACGTCTAACATGAGTGGGAAGATGAATGCCTAAAATGAGTGGGAAGATCAGTGTCTAACATGAGTGGGAAGATCAATGTCTGAAATGAGTGGGAAGACGGAGGTTCTCAAAGAATAAGTGACCCAAATGAAAGAACTATTGTTTTGTGAGTGTGATAAAAGTAACTGCGCAGCTCATCACAGTATGATGATTCGTCTCCTCCAGTCGAATATGGGAAGAATGAATGAGAAGCATGAAATGAGGAATGGCTGCTTCATGGTGGAGTTGCTAAAATAGTTACCAGTAGTGGAAAGTAATATCTCCCACCAAAACACACAAACACAAAGATATACAAACACACAAAGATATATATATATATATATATATATATATATATATATATATATATATATATATATATATATATATATATATATATATATATATACATACATATATATATGTATATATATACATACGTGTGTTTATGTATGTACTAAGAAAACTAGATACAAGTCAATTAACTAACTGCAATTTATTCAAATATGAAAAACCTATCCAAATAAAACCATAAGCAGACCTGCATTTAAGTACGAATGAATGCATACTGCACGGACGCAGTACACGTAACGAAGTACGTAGGCACTCAGCATCCCCCCTTTAAAACGCCACCTTCCTACCCATAAGCACGACCCGAGTACGCGAGCACCCGAAGTCTCTAAATGCCGACTGAAAAATACAATAAATAAAAAAAAATTCCACGTATGTCCCCCTTAGCGCACGTAAATATCGCCCGTGTTTTTCAAACGCACGTGCCCCCGGCGAATACCTGACGTTACAGCTCTCTCTCTGTAACGCCTAAGTTATCGTTCAAGGTCGACCTCAAGTTTTGAATTCGGCCATCGTCCGAGACTCAACCAGATCTTTCAACAAACGCGATTCGTTGACTCTCTCGCAATCAAAACACACCAACACTCCGAGGGCGAGACGTCACGTGACCGAGTGATCAGTCAGTTCTCAGAAGCTCGGTGCATTTTCAGGTGCAAGGCAGAATGTTCCTTATTCTTTATTTCTTTCTTCTTTTCATGTCTGTTATTTCAAGATATATTATAACGGATAAAAGAGGCATTATTGATTATTATTTTTTTATATTTATTACTTATCCATTTTTGCATGTCAGTCATTCAAGATATAATATCATAACGGATAAAAGGAGTGTTATTAATCATTTTAGTTTTTAATATTTATTACTTATCCATTTTTGCATGTCTGTTATTTCAAGTTGCTTCTAAATTTATGAGCAATATCGTACCAAGTAATGTTTCTAAATTTATGAGCAATATTACAACAAGTGTTGCTTCTAAATTTATAAGCAATATCGTAACAAGTGGTGTTTGTAAATTTATGAGCAATATCGTAAAAAGTGATGTTTCTAAATATAAGAGCAATATCGTAACGAGTGATATTTCTAAATATAAGAGCAATATCATAACGAGTGATGTTTCTAAATGTAAGAGCAATATCGTAACAAGTGATGTTTCTAAATATAAGAGCAATATCGTAACAAGTGATGTTTCTAAATATAAGAGCAATATCGTAACAAGTGATGTTTCTAAATACAAGAGCAATATCGTAATGTAAGAGCAATAAATGTAACGAGTGATGTTTCTAAATATAAGAGCAATATCGTAACAAGCGATGTTTTTATAAATACAAATACAAGTTTCACAAAGCAATATCGTAACGAGTGACGTTTCTAAATATAAGAGCAATATCGTAACGAGTGATGTTTCTCAATATAAGAACAATATCGCAACAAGTGACGTTTCTAAATATAAGAGCAATATCG
>NC_089781.1:24002880-24005380 GCF_040412425.1 Macrobrachium rosenbergii
TTCCTACTGTCAACCGTTCCCTTGGTCCCACCTATGTCATATTTCGTAAACTGCCCCGAGACGGATACGTGACGTCATCAATTAACGTTAAGTTTTAGAGCGTTAAGCTATAGAATTGATTTTATTTCTTAAAACTAATGCGTTTATTAAAATGGCAATGTTTATGTCAACTTTCGAGTAATTGCCTTTAAAATAATGGTAGTAGCTGTTATAAAAATTATTGTGGTGGCTAATCAGTATCATTAATACTACTACTTCTGCTACTATTGTTAATGGCTATTATCAGCAGAAGCAATAAATACTGCTTTGTGAGTGTATATATATATATACGTATATATATATATATATATATATATATATATATATATATATATATATATATATATATATATATATATATATATATATATATATAAATGTCTTACTCACAGCGGGATCGATCCCAGGTCTTTCAACTAAAAGCCCCGTACTCGATCCCGATGTGGGCCAGATTTTTATTTTTGTTCCAGGCGTGATTGTGTGTTGATAACTTGATATATAATATGCACTTTATATATACATTAATACGTATATAAATATGTATGTGTGTATATATATATACATATATATAAGATAGATAGACAGATAGACAGATATACAGAATTTGGTGACGGACTAAACAATAACAAGCAAATAGACAAAACACTAAATCAAACAGACACACAAAAAAACAGACAGTCATTAATCTAGCTGTTAGTATGTGACACCTATTTGTATAAGAATGCTCAAGGGGGTACGGGAGGTAGGGGGGGGAGGGAGTTTGAGGCAAACACGCACACAAACACACAAACACACACACACACACACCTCAGTCCACCGTGCCTGACATAAAAATCCAGAGAGAGAGAGAGAGAGAGAGAGAGAGAGAGAAACCCATTAAGAAGCCGCCAAGGCTCTGGAAGCGTTTAAAAAGACGGCCCCGATTGCACATGCGCGGACGTGCCTCAAGGCGCGCAACTGGGCATGTTTATGAAGGCAGCGACTGCCCGGCAATTAATCATATATTCTCCAGGAGCCCCGGCCTATCCTTCGCTATTCAACGGTGCCTAAGTGAAATGAATGTGGGTACGGATTCCTCTCTCTCTCTCTCTCTCTCTCTCTCTCTCTCTCTCTCTCTCTCTCTCTCTCTCCAAAACCTAAATGATATAGGTAAATTCATAAAACTTTCTTATTTCAGTGAGGCTTCTTTTATGGCTCTCTCTCTCTCTCTCTCTCTCTCTCTCTCTCTCTCTCTCTCTCTCTCTCTCTCTCTCTCTCTCTTATGATCTTTGTTCAAAGCCCAAAAATGTTTATGAGCAAAATAGAACTGATTTACAAGCCAAAATGCAAAATATCCCCTCTCTCTCTCTCTCTCTCTCTCTCTCTCTCTCTCTCTCTCTCTCTCTCTCTCTCTCTCTCTCTCTCTCTCTCTAAACTAATTAATGTAGGTAAATTTATAAATCTTTCTTATTTCAGTGAGGTTTCTTTTATGTCTCTCTCTCTCTCTCTCTCTCTCTCTCTCTCTCTTTCTCTCTCTCTCTCTCTCTTATGATCTTTGTTCAAAGCCCAAAAATGTTTATGAGCAAAATAAAGTTGATTTAGAAGCCAAAATGCAAAATATCTCTCTCTCTCTCTCTCTCTCTCTCTCTCTCTCTCTCTAAACTAATTAATGTAAGTAAATTTATAGATATTTCTTATTTCAGTGAGGTTTCTTTTATGGCTCTCTCTCTCTCTCTCTCTCTCTCTCTCTCTCTCTCTCTCTCTCTCTCTCAAACCTAATTGATATAGGTAAATTTATAAATCTTTCTTATTTCACTGAAGTTTCTTTTATGTCTCTCTCTCTCTCTCTCTCTCTCTCTCTCTCTCTCTCTCTCTCTCTCTCTCTCTCTCTCTCTTATGATCTTTGTTCAAAGCCCAAAAATGTTTATGAGCAAAATAAAACTGATTTACAAGCCAAAATGCAAAATATCCCTCTCTCTCTCTCTCTCTCTCTCTCTCTCTCTCTCTCTCTCTCTCTCTCTCTCTCTCTCTCTCTCTCTCTCTCTAAACTAATTAATGTAGGTAAATTTATAAATCTTTCTTATTTCAGTGAGGTGTCTTTTATGGCTCTCTCTCTCTCTCTCTCTCTCTCTCTCTCTCTCTCTCTCTCTCTCTCTCTCTCTCTCTATGATCTTTGTTCAAAGCCCAAAAATGTTTATGAGCAAAATAAAGTTGATTTAGAAGCCAAAATGCAAAAATATCTCTCTCTCTCTCTCTCTCTCTCTCTCTCTCTCTCTCTCTCTCTAAACTAATTAATGTAAGTAAATTTATAAATATTTCTTATTTTAGTGAGGTTTTATGCTCTCTCTCTCTCTCTCTCTCTCTCTCTCTCTCTCTCTCTCTCTCTCTCTCTCTCTCTCTCTCTCTCTCAAACCTAATTGATATAGGTAAATTTATAAATCTTTCTTATTTCACTGAGTTTCTTTTATGTCTCTCTCTCTCT
>NC_089781.1:24010380-24012880 GCF_040412425.1 Macrobrachium rosenbergii
AACTGAACAGTAAAAAACTGATGAGTAAAAAAACTGAAGAGTAAAAAAACTGATGAGTAAAAAAAACTGAAGAGTAAAAAAAACTGATGAGTAAAAAAACTGAAGAGTAAAAAAACTGATGAGTAAAAAAACTGAAGAGTAAAAAAACTGATGAGTAAAAAAACTGAAGAGTAAAAAAACTGATGAGTAAAAAAAAACTGAAGAGTAAAAAACTGATGAGTAAAAAACTGAAGAGTAAAAAAACTGATGAGTAAATAAAACTGAAGAGTAAAAAACTGAAGAGTAAAAAAACTGATGAGTAAAAAAAACTGAAGAGTAAAAAAAACTGATGAGTAAAAAAACTGAAGAGTAAAAAAACTGATGAGTAAAAAAACTGAAGAGTAAAAAACTGATGAGTAAAAAAAACTGAAGAGTAAAAAAACTGAAGAGTAAAAAAACTGAAGAGTAAAAAACTGATGAGTAAAAAAACTGAAGAGTAAAAAAACTGAAGAGTAAAAAAAATGACGAGTAAAAAAAAACTGCCGCATAAAAAAAACTGATGAGTAAAAAAACTGAAGAGTAAAAAAACTGAAGAGTAAAAAACTGATGAGTAAAAAAACTGAAGAGTAAAAAAACTGATGAGTAAAAAAAACTGAAGAGTAAAAAAACTGATGAGTAAAAAAAACTGAAGAGTAAAAAAAACTGAAGAGAAAAAAAATTAGTAAAAAAAACTGGAGTAAAAAAGAGCTGAAGAGAAAAAACTGGAGTAAAGAAACTGAAGAGTAAAAAATAAACTGAGTAAAAAAAAAAAAAAACGAAAAGATCGAGAAAACCCGTTCCGTAACGGGGGTGCCATAAAATGGAAATTTAGAATGAAACGTTTGCGGAAACGTTATCAGCCAATGATCGCGGACGCTTTACTGCTCGGCGACGGCGGCGGCGGAGGGAGAAACTATCATTTTCGCTGCGGCTGTAATGGAGGAGTTGGCTAAGTGGGTTTTGTTGCTGGTTTATCTTTGTTCATTGATTGATTGACCATTTTTTGTTTTTGGTTTTGTTTGTCTTTCTGGTATATTGTTTATCATCTTTCACGCGTGGGGTGTTCCAGTCTAAAGGAGAGAGAAGAGAGAGAGAGAGAGAGAGAGAGAGAGAGAGAGAGAGAGAGAGAGAGAGAGAGAGAGAGAGAGATTTTACAAGATAATGTCTTTCAATGCTTATTCTGTGTTCATGTTTGCGCCTTCTGAAAGAGGTTCATAATTATATATATATATATATATATATATATATATATATATATATATATATATATATATATATATATATATATATATATATATATATATATATATATAACGACAAACTACATCTCCCGAATATTCTTTAAATAATTCAACAGAAACTTTTTTTTTTAAACGTAGAAACATTTCAAGAAAATCTTAAATAATTCTCTAAATTAATTAGACAACTCGTTAACTAAATGAAACCTTAAATGAAACTCCGCGTAAAAGAAAACAAGTAAAAAATACGCCGAAGTTTCTTCGGCGCAATCGAGTTTTCTGTACAGCCGCTACACCGTATACCGAAAATAGATCTATCTTTCGGTGGTCTCGGTATAATGCTGTATGAGCCGCGGCCCATGAAACTTTAACCACGGCCCGGTGGTGGCATATTCCATATCGTTGCCAGAAGCACGATTATGGCTAAATTTAACCTTAAATAAAATAAAAACTACAGATCCTAGACGGCTGCAATTTGGTATGTTTGATGATTGGAGGGTGGATGATCAACATACCAATTTGCAGCCCTCTAGCCTCAGTAGTTCTTAAGATCTGAGGGCGGACAGAAAAAATGCGAACAGAATAAAGTGCGGACGCACAGACAAAGCCGGCGCAATAGTTTTCTTTCACAGAAAACTAAAATGTATATCTACCATCACGTTCATGGAAAGGATGAATTCATATCACTCATGGAAGTCCTCAAAATAGTCAGTCCCAAAAATATTCTTAATAAAAATCGTTAATGAGAATAATTAGTAATATATCTATATGAATGCATTGCCTCATCTGATTTAATTTAAGAATGATAAAATTACACTTCCGCAAATCAACAACAAGGTTAATCACATAAATAACGCCTACAATAACGATATCGACATCACTGACAAAGGCGAAAGCAAATCACAGCTGAAGTAAATTGATAAATAAGATGATAAATAAAATGACTGATTTCTTAACAATCCTGCCATAAGGTAAGCTGCGGATTTCAGCGTAGGCTTTGTAAATAAAACTCAGGTGTTTAAGAAGTAAGCGGTGAATTTTATATTTTATATATATATATATATATATATATATATATATATATATATATATATATATATATATATATATATATATATATATATATATATATATATATATATATATATATATATAAATAAATATGTATATTATAATATATATATATATATATATATATATATATATATATATATATATATATATATATATATATATATACATAT
>NC_089781.1:24017880-24022880 GCF_040412425.1 Macrobrachium rosenbergii
TGGAATGGGATATAAAAAAATTCTCAATCACTGGAATGGATGGAATATAAAATTTAAGCCAAAACGCCAAGCTCTGAGGCACATGAGGTCATTCGGCGCAGAAAAGGGAAATTGAGAGTTAAAAAGGTTTGAAAGGTGTAACAGGAGGAAAACCTCAAAGCAGTTGCACTATGGAACAATTGTTAGGAGAGAGGAGAAAGTAAGATGGAAGAAGAGAATATGAAAGGAGGTACAGTAAAAGGAATGAAACGGGTTGCAGCTAGGGGCCGAAGGGACGCTGCAAAGGACTTTAAGTAATGCCTACAGTCCATCGGGTGAGGTGAACTGACGGCGCTAACCCCCCCCCCCCACCCACCCTCTAAGGAGGCATTCTAATCAATAGTACATGTAAAATGATTCTAGGTTATGGAAAAAAATATCATAAGAAGAAAATCTCATTTACATATGCTAAATTATCTGATAATACCAAGATATGTAGACTGAGGACTGAAAATTCAGTAAGTCGATATACAATAATGTATTCTGGTAACTACTAGGTCAAGAAACCTACATTGCACATTATCAAAGACCTCGATTTCTTCAACTTAATTTAATGATGCGCAGTCAAACTTTCCTTTTTACTTAAATGGTTGGAGAAGTAGCCAAGAATATGCATATAATATATATATATATATATATATATATATATATATATATATATATATATATATATATATATATATATATATATATATATACATATATATATAATATATATATACACGAGTATACATACATATATATACTGCATATACATACATACATAAAACCTCTAAAGCACCTCAACAACATTAGCTTGTAAGAGGCAGCGATAAAAGAAAAACATTGAAAACCAAAAAACATTCACAACGAAAGAACACAAAAAAAGTCGCATGGCCAATGAGAATGAACAAGGTTCGCTAAACAAGGTAACAGAACGAAGAGAGAGAGAGAGAGAGAGAGAGAGAGAGAGAGAGAGAGAGAGAGAGAGAGAGAGTCGGCAATTATTGAAAGCCATTAAACGAACCGACTGTAAACACTGGTTTCGCCATAAAGATTACTAAGTATGATGGATGTCTCGCTCTCCTATCTCCGCTTATCTCTCAGAGACCCTTTCAATGAAAGAGACTGAGAGAGATAATTAAGAGAATAACAAAAAAAAAGGCTGAATGGGAGACTCTTTCGAATGAGAGATGGAGAAAAAACTCCCCAAAAAAAAAAGAATAACAAATAGACCGATAATGACGAAAATAACAGGTGCAGAATAATTAGGAGGTCGATTGAGACTGGCCTCTCTCTCTCTCTCTCTCTCTCTCTCTCTCTCTCTCCTTCAATGACGAACATAACAGGTGCAGAATTAGGTCGATTGAGACTCTCTCTCTCTCTCTCTCTCTCTCTCTTCCCCCCCCCTCTCTCTCTCTCAATGACAAAAATAGCAGGTGCAGAATTAGGTCGACTGAGACTCTCTCTCTTTCTCTCTCTCTCTCTCTCTCTCTCAATGACGAAAATAACAGGTGAAGAGTCAGGTCGATTGAGACTCTCTCTCTCTCTCTCTCTCTCTCTCTCTCTCTCTCTCTCTCTCTCTCTCTCTCTCATTGACGAAAATAACAGGTGCAGAATTAGGTCGATTGAGACTCTCTCTCTCTCTCTCTCTCTCTCTCTCTCTCTCTCTCTCTCTCTCTCTCTCTCTCACACACACAACATCATTGGAACCTGATCCCTTACTGATAATGCATGATTAAAGGTTTGACCTCCTTGTCTAGTAGGTAATCAATTTATCCTTTTTTTTTATTTTGTGTACTTCATAATTTTATCAGTCTTCGTCTTTTTCTAATTCCGGCGAATGTTATTTTTTGATTTCTCTAATTTATTCTTAATAGATCATTAATAGCCTCTTCAATTGTATACTGTTGTTGTTCTTCAACTGCATATTGTTGTTGTTCTTCTTCACGAAGTAAGACAGAACAACATATGAACAAAGTCTTGTTAATTTTTCGTTGCACAATAATAAAAATAATCTATGATAAGTATTGTCTACATTTCGAGGTGGAATTTTATTGTTACTGTTATTATTTTCATTGCAATTATTAATTCGTTTAATAAATAATAATAATAATAATAATAATAATAATAATAATAATAATAATAATAATAATAATAATAATAATTTCATTTTGTACCCGGCTATAATTACAATGTAAAACTTATTATTATTATTATTATTATTATTATTATTATTATTATTATTATTATTATTATTATTATTATTATTATTATTGCTAAGAAACTGACAATATCGTGATAGACCGCTATGTAATACAAATCCACAATTGTATAAATAAATTGTATTGATATGCAAGAGTTTAAAAACTAATTATTATTATTATTATTATTATTATTATTATTATTATTATTATTACGTAACCCCCCCTCCCCTTCCCTCACTAGGGTAGGTACCGGCCACCAGCGTAGAGAGGTCAGCTTAACAGGTCAGCTGTATGGGTCAACTGTAAGGTCAGCGCAGTCAGCGAGGA
The DNA here is from genome assembly GCF_040412425.1 of Macrobrachium rosenbergii. Classification (NCBI taxonomy): domain Eukaryota; kingdom Metazoa; phylum Arthropoda; class Malacostraca; order Decapoda; family Palaemonidae; genus Macrobrachium; species Macrobrachium rosenbergii. The sequence continues at coordinate 24,020,433 of NC_089781.1, forward strand.
AGGGGGATATTGTATAACAAGAGTCGAGAAGAGTTTGGATGTCAAAAACACTGGACTAGAAATAATAATAATAATAATAATAATAATAATAATAATAATAATAATAATAATAATAATAATAATAATAATAATTTTACTGTCTTTGTGTCGGCATATTTTTCAATTGTGGCTGGTACCAATTTAAATAATAATAATAATAATAATAATAATAATAATAATAATAATAATAATTATTATTATTATTATTATTATTATTATTATTATTATTATTATTATTATTATTATTATTATTATTATTTCAGCAAGGAAGGGGGATATTGTTTAGCAGAATCGGGACGAGTTTGGCTGTCAAAAACACTGGACTAGAAGTAATAATAATAATAATAATAATAATAATAATAATAATAATAATAATAATAATAATAATAATAATAATAATAATAATAATAATTTTTACTGTCTTGTGTCAGCATATTTTGTAACTGCGACCGGGTAACAAGTTGTTATTATTATTATTATTATTATTATTATTATTATTATTATTATTATTATTATTATTATTATTATTATTATTATTATTATTATTATAATAGAAACAAACAAATAAATAAATAAATACACAAGACCATGCAGCGATAACAATAAAATTAAAATCAACAAAACAACAAAATAATAAAATATCATAGTAATAACAATATACAAAAAATGGAAAAGATAACAACACCTTCATTATAACAATACAAGAGTCGGCTAAACCACAATTAACACTGTCGTTATTATGAATGTTACTCTTCACCGTATTTCATTATAAAAAGTGGCCGTCTGGATGCCGTTGCGTTTATATTGGATTTCCTCCATTTCTATAATGAGTTTTTTTTTTTTGTTACCGTTATATAATTCATTGCTATCTATACCGTTGCCAGAAGCACGATTATGGCTAACTTTAACCTTAAATAGAATAAAAACTACTGAGGCTAGAGGGCTGCAATTTGGTATGTTTGATGATTGGAGGGTGGATGATCAACATACCAATTTGCCTCTTGCCTCAGCAGTTTTTAAGATGTCAGGGCGGACAAAATAAAGTGCGGACTGACAGACGAAGCCGGCACAATAGTTTTCTTTTACAGAAAACTAAAACCTCATCCGAGAGACTGATAAATTGCAATGTATACTCAACGGCATCCATACGGCCATTCTGTCCAATGAATTTGTTTAAAAGGGAATCTTCTTCATTCTATTCTTATTATTCTTATCTGTGTTATTCTCTTATTCTTCAGATTCTTCGTCCTTGTCGAACTTCTATCTGAAGCGACCGGAGAAACAACCAAGTACAACTTCGCGGAAATGCGGACGGAACTTCTCTCGGGGTAAACACCTTGGATAAAATTAGCGAGGTTACCACAGGTGTCTCTTCTGATTCTGAAATGTTCCCTGGTTATTATTACTGTTGTTGTTTATGCCGATGTTATTGTTGTAGCTGTTCTTGTTATATCTACGAATTACATTAAGCGAGGAAAGAGAAGTGTCTCGAAGGTATATTTGCTTTATTTTTTCGCGAATGTATGTTTGAATTACGTTTTGTCCTAAACGTATATTTGGATTTATTTTTCTTCAACCCATATTTGCATTGTGTTTTCCTAGACGTATATTAGCAATGTTTTTTCCTGGACGTATATTTGCATATTTTTCTTGAACGTATATTTCCATTACTTGTTCACGAATGTATGTTTGCATTATGTTTTGTCCCAAACGTATATTTGCATTAGTTTTTTTCTTGAGTGTATATTTGCATTGTTTTTTCCTAAACGTATATTATCAATGTTTTTTCCTGGATGTGTATTTGCAGATTTTTCCTGAACGTATATTTGCAGTACTTTTTCACGAATGTATGTTTGCATTATGTTTTGTCCCAAACGTATATTTGCATTGTTTTTTTTTTCCTTGAACGAATATCTGCATTGTTTTTTCCTAAACGTATATTTGCAACGTTTTTTCCTGGACGTATATTTGCATATTTTTCCAGCACCTGTATTTGCATTACTTTTTCACGAATGTATGTTTGCATTATTTTTTTTCCTAAACGTATATTTGCATTGCTTTTTTCTTCAACCCATATTTGCATTGTTTTTTCCTAAACGCATATTTGCAATGTTTCTTCCTGGACGTACATTTGCATTATTTTTATCCTGAACGTATATCTGCATTATTCTTTGTCCTGAACGTATATTAGCGCTGATTTTTTTTTCTTCTTGGACGTATAGTTGCATTATTTTTTCCTGAACGTATATTTGAATCACTCTTAGTATGTTGTACCTTTGGGTGTTACTTACCAAATAAAAACAAATGTGAAAAGATATTTAAGAATATTTTCTCTTAAGCATTAAACATACACGCATATTTTTAGCGGGGATTTAATGTGTTTATTCTTACGACAACTAGTCTAATCCA
>NC_089781.1:24025380-24027880 GCF_040412425.1 Macrobrachium rosenbergii
TTGCTTGACATGATTTTGTGAACAACTTAATTGAATCATTTCCCAAATAGCTTTACTATACCTTAGAATGCCAAAGACGGAAAGAAGTAATAATAATAATAATAATAATAATAATAATAATAATAATAATAATAATAATAATATTGAAAAGGATGGCTGTATTATGCGAATTTATCTTATACAGAATCTTTTCTATATAATTCGCTTTTCAGGCTCAGCGATGTAGGTCAGCAACTGGCCGATATTCATATTGGAAAAAGGATTTGGCCAGTTGCTGACCAACATCGCTGAGCCGGAAAAGCGAATTAGAAGGAAAATAGAATGATACTGTATAAGATAAATTCTCATAATACTCTACAGCCATCCTTTTCATTATTATTATTATTATTATTATTATTATTATTATTATTATTATTATTATTATTATTATTATTATTATTATTCCTTTCCGTCTTTGGCGTTCTAAGGTATAGCAAAGCTATTTGGGAAATGATTCAATTAAATCGTTCACAAAATCATGCCAAGTAACTAATGAATGTGGAAAAATACAAATATATAGGAAACCTTTATTAATATACTGTTTAAATTTATTTAGGCCCTTATTTAAAGAAATCGAAAATTACCCAACAAAATCAATTAAGAAATAAAGCTGAGTTACTGACTTCAATTAACAACTGATTCTTTTGTATCTTCGTCTAATGAATACGCGTCAATAACCCAGACGTTGCTCCGCCATTTTCAGTCACCACAAATCAATCAATCAATTGTCAACTGAATGTCTATTGAACATTTAAACCTTCCGTTGGAATAAGAAAGATACGGGGTTAAAATAAATAAATAAATAAATATATAAATAAATAAATAAATAAATAAATCAGTTATTCGTTGTGCCCTGCGGAGGAATTTTCGTAGGGCACGTGCGAGGAGGAGGAGGAGGAAGAGGAAAGGCGGGGAAGCGTGGCGCGGGGCTGTCCCGCGGAAGATGGATGAGACGGAGACTCCGCGGCGGAGGTATTTAGGGACTTGCCTTTATAATTATCGAAAGACCCGGGGGAGGGGAGGGGGAGACGACAATGACAACGAGGGGGACGGGGGCAACGAAACCCGAGGGGGGAGGGGAACGACGAGGACACCTCGAGAAGGGGGGGTGACAACGACGACACTCCGAAGGGAAGGGGGGCGACGACGACACCCCGAGGATGGGGGAGGGACGACCATGACATCCCTAGGGGGAGGGGGGACGACGACGACACCCCGAGGGAAGGGGGGACGACGACGACGACACCCCGAGAGGAGGGGGGGGACTACAACGACATCCCGAAGGAGGGAAGAGGGTGACGACGACGACACTCAGAGGGAGGGGAGGGGGGGACGACGACACCCCAAGGGAAGGGAGGTGACGACGACACCCCGAAGGAGGGAAGGGGTGACAACGACGACACCCCGAGGGAGGGGAGGGGGGACGACGACGACACCCCGAGGATGGGGGAGGGACGACACGACATCCCTTGGGGGAGGGGGGACGACCACAGCACCCAGAGGGTGGGGGGACAACGACGATACCCCGAGGGAAGGGGGGACGACAACGACACCCCGAAGGAGGGGAAGGGGTGGCAACAACGACACCCCGAGGAAAAGGGGAGGGGGGCGTGGACATCCCGGGGCAAATGCCACGGGACCTGGCACCACCCATTTGAGATTGCACTTCTTAATAAAGCGGTTGAATCTGATTCGAAGTTAATTTTATTAAGAGGATTTCAAATGCACATTACTAGCGTTGCCCTTATGACAAAGACTGTATTGCATTCGTTGTAATAATAATAATAATAATAATAATAATAATAATAATAATAATAATAATAATAAAAGCGGTAGGAGTTAGGGCTTCAATGTTTCTTCTTCTTCTTCTTCTTCTTCATCTTCTTCTTCTCCGAATAATAATAATAATAATAATAATAATAATAATAATAATAATAATAATAATAATAATAATAATAATAATAAAGTTACCATAAGCAAGAAAACTAGAAACTCGTTATCAGAGAGAGAGAGAGAGAGAGAGAGAGAGAGACAAACCCACCCTCATTCAACCATAACCCAGAAGGGCAGTTACGACTGCAGATGACCTCCTGGTCGCATCCTGTGTCACGTCAGGTTGGGTCACGTGGCTGTTATGACCTGGTGATTGATGAATGACCTCACGGGAGACACATGCGACCCCTCTCTGTGCCAGGGGACGACAGAGTAGGGGACAGGGAGCCTGATGAATGGGCAGAACTAACGACCCTTTGTGGACGACAAGAGGGTCGTCAAGCTCGCAGGTTTCAGTTCTCAGATTATATGGATATATATCTCTGCATTATTTTTTTAACAAGCAAAGCGTGACGAGTACAAGATGCCAAATTTAAAATTGGTCAGAGAGGGGGGGATATATATATATATATATATATATATATATATATATATATATATATATATATATATATATATATATATATAT
>NC_089781.1:24032880-24047880 GCF_040412425.1 Macrobrachium rosenbergii
TGATAACAATCCTAATATTTTATAACAACAATCCTAATATTTTATGATGATAACAATCCTAATATTTCATGATGATAACAATCCTAATATTTTACGGTGGTAACAATCCTAATATTTTATGATGATAATCCTAATATTTTATGATGATAACAATCTTAATATTTCATGATGAAAACAATCCTAATATTTCACGATGATAACAAACCTAATATTTGACGATGACAACAATCCTAACATTTTATGATGATAACAATCCTAACATTTTATGATGATGACAATCCTAATATTTAATGATGATAACAATCCTAATATTTTATTTAATCTTCAAACCGAGTTATCTGGACTACTAAATTGTTGTTAAATGAATAAACAAATCAAGGACAAAAGTTACAGGTAAATAAATCGATAAATAAGAAAGATGCATGAAAAACCCAATAAATAAAGAGTACAGGCCAATTGCCTCTCTCTCTCTCTCTCTCTCTCTCTCTCTCTCTCTCTCTCTCTCTCTCTCTCTCCAACACGGGGATCGGAAAGGGTCGTGCTTTCTTGACTCCCCTCTTGTAAACATCGCCCATAAACCGACGGACGATGTTGTCAGGCTTGTGAAACCCTGGCTGGAAGGAGACTGGAAAGAGAAGAAGACTGGAAGGAGAAGGAGAAAGAGACTGGCAGGAGAAGGAGAATGGAAGAAGAAGGAGAATGGAAGAAGAAGGAGACTGGAAGGAGACTGGAAGGAGGAGAAGGAGACTGGAAGGAGAAAGAGAAGGAGACTGGAAGGAGAAGAGACTGGAAGGGGAAGGAGACTGGTAGGAGACTGGAAGGAGAAAAAGACTGGAAGGAGAAAAAGACTGGAAGGAGAAGGAGACTGGAAGGAGTAGAGACTGGAAGGAGGTATGTGGGGAATGGTAAAAGTTGGCATTTAGCCCGTGGGTTTTATCGTACGCGAACACAATGCCCGGGTTATTAGATTAGGCCGTTAGCGCGGGTACATCGTCGGCGGTTGTAAACATACCGGGAGAGATGCCGAGTCACTCGCGGGCGCCGCGAAGCAGATTTCGGGACATCGTACGAAAAATAACATTCCGCGTCGGGACCTTTACGGGCCGGGAACAAATTGCCTTCTCCGCTCGCTATCCCCAGGTCGTGATTCGGCTTCTCTTGTTTGTTTGTGTATTTCTTTTTTTTGTGGGGGGGGGGCGTGTTTTCGTTCGGTCTTTCATTTTGGATTTTGCTGTATCTAAAGAAAAGGATTAATTTTTTTTAAGTAGAGTTTGCTTGAATTTAAGCTTTGCTGCATTTAAGTAAAGGATTAATTTTTTTTTAATTAGAGTTTACCTGAATACTTAAATTTAAGTTTCACTGCATCTGTAGTAAAATATGAATTCTTTTTTAATTAGAGTTTACCTAAATACTTGAATTTAAGTTTTGTTGCATGTAAAGGAAAGGATTAAATCTTTTTTTAATGTGTTTACCTGAATATTTAAATTTAAGCTTTGCTGCATCTAAAGTAAAATATAAATTCCCTTTTTTTTGTATTAGAGTTTACGTGAATACTTGAGTTTAAGCTCAGCTGCATCTAAAGGAAAGGATTAAATTCTTTTTCAAAATGAGTTTACCTGAATACCTGAATTTAAGCTTTGCTACATCTAAAGGTAAGTGTAAATTCTTTTTTATTAAAGTTTACCTGAATACTTGAATTTAAGCTTTGCTGCATCTTCAGTAAAGTATTAATTCTTTTTTTTTTAAATAGAGTTTACCTGAACATTTAAACTTAACCTCTGTTGCATCTAAAGGAGAGGATTAAATTTTTTTTAATTAGGGTTTACCTGAATACGTAAATTTAACCTTTGCTGCATCTAAGTAAAGGATAAATTCTTTTATTTTTTATTAGAGTTTACCTGAATACACTTAATCCCTGTCGTTTATTTTTACATTTTCAGTTTGTCAGAGTGAAATATGATTCAATATTAATTGTCCACATTTTTTTTACTTGTCTATCCTACATGTGTTTTTTTTTTTTTTGGAATCAGAATGAAAAATTATATTCTAATTAAGTAACTTACTGAAGGAATTGTAGTATTTATGACTTATCGAAAATTCTTCACGGATTGCAATGAAAATGAGATGTATGCAAATTTCTGGTTACAAATTTGCGTATTCGAGCATTTGAAATGTACTTGAATAAAATTCGCATATATCATGATCTGTGGAATTAAATCACATTATACTGTAAGAGCAAAAACTCTATACATTGAAATGAACGAGAACTATGAAATCCTAAAGACCAGCGGTAAGACACAAATAAGCGATGAAAGACAAAATAATTGAACTTGAGAATCCACGTGAAGATACGAACACCTGACAAGAAAATCTAATAAATTACCTTGATGAACAAGGAATAAAACGAATAAGAATCGAAAAAGTAATTGAAAAATACCAGAAAATATGCATACGTCTAAACAAATGAGCGACCATACGAAAAATCATACCGATATATAAATGAAAAAGTCGAAGGCATTGCAGCTCAATACTACTGGAGTAAAAATATGACCTGAAAAGTCGCTGATAATCAGTAATGGTTTTCCCATTTCTCTAATCTCACCAAATTTACGATATTATTGCCACGCAATAATAATTGCATGTACGAATGGACTGTTGAGCCAACTCTCCATTATAGAAGGGGAATGTGGATGATGAATGGAAATAGAATAAAAAAAAATATAGGATTGAACTGTTGTGATAAGCGCAATAAATACTAAAAAGAGTAAGGGATGTGGAGATTGATCGAAGTAGTGGGTAGGTGGGATCAGATGAAAGGACGCATCAGTTTTCTGAAATGGTTTGGTCACGTGGGAAAAACGGAAGAGGAGAGGCAGGTGGAAAGATTATACAATTAGGAAGTGTTAGAAAAGAGGAGAGGGAATAAAGAGAATAAGTTTATTAGTAACCTCATGAAGTATTGGAGAGGAGGGGCCTTCATGTAAATAAAGAATAAAAAAGAATGTAAATAAAGAATAAAGAATAAAAAGAATAAAAATTTGAGTAAGACTGGTGACTGGCGCATGGTGCGAAAGGGCTTTCAACGTGCTGCTAATGAGTCTTTTGTATAAGTGAAACAGTGAACGTTCTGTAGATTTTTCCGTGTGTGTGTGTGTGTGTGTGTGTTTGTGTGTGTGTGTGTGGAGCCAGCCACCCCTTGTTAGTGGAAGTGTCGTAATGCTGAAAATATATATATATATATATATATATATATATATATATATATATATATATATATATATATATATATATATATATATGTGTGTGTGTGTGTGTGTGTGTGTGTGTGTCTGTGTGTGTGTGTGTTTGTGTGCGTAAGATTAAAGGTAGAAAAATAAAAAAAATAATCTTTATCACATTAATTCAAGTTAAGTAGATATTCCATTATCCGAAGAAAACACATTTGAGCACAGAGCTAATGACACCGAATATTCAAGAGCAGAAAATCTGTAGGGAACTTCAATCAAGCAGTAATTTAGACCACTTTATTACTGTAGCATTTATATGTAACATAAATGCTCGACGTTACAGGAAGTACTCTACAAAATAATAAAAGGCCGCGGAATATAGAGGTAGACATGGATAAAATTCGTACAATGCACAATCAAAAAAAGGATGTTTTAACCGATTGAAGTTTGCCATAAAGGTTTTGTATCTAAATTTTATAGGAAGCCTAAGAATTTACAACGAAGAAGAAGAAGAAGAAGAAGAAAAAGAAGAAGATGGGGAGGAGGAGGAGGAAAAGAAGAAGAGGAAAAAATAGAAGAAGAAGAAGGAGGAGGAGGAGGAGGAGGAGGAGGAGGAGGAGGAGGAGGAGGAGGAGGAGGAGGAGGAGGAGGAGGAGGAGGAGGAGGAGGAGGAGGAAGAGGAGGAGGAGAAGAAGACGAGGAGGAGGAGGAGGAGGAGGGGGAGGAAAAGAAGAAGAAGAAGAAGAAGAAGAAGAGGAGAAGAAGAAGAAGAAGAAGAAGAAGAAGAAGAAGAAGAAGAAGAAGAAGAAGAAGAAGACTGAGAATCCAATGCCTCTCCCAAGGCCAATTTTCACCCTGAAATTTTTGTCAACAAGGCAGACCACCTTCGCCCGTAATCTACCTGAAAAACACGTGTCCATAATTACCTTAGTGAATTCGGAGGGTCCCGGCCCTCTTCCACCTCCCCCCCTCTCTTCTGCCCCCTCCCCCCTAAGCGATAGAAGTATACGTACCTCTGCTAGAAATACACCCAGGAGTATCTATAGTGTTCCGTTGAGAGTATACAAGTACACATATAGTAGTGGGATATCGAGTGTTTCAGTATTTTTCAACGACATTGATTGTGTTGTCGTATTTTTTTTCTACGATATTTGATAAACATAGACATGCTGCGTTCTGCGTCGTCTTTAGTATATAAAGAACATTATGATGGGCAATTTTACCGTTTATCATTATTTAAACGACGGTCTGGTGTTCCGGTGGGCATGTTTGTGGAATTCAGTCATTATTAAGTACCTTAGTAAACCTTCCCCCAGAAAAAAACGTATACCTATAAACAAATGTCTGTGTAACATAATAATACATGTTTGCGTAACGTAGTAATACATGCTTGTGTAACATAATAATACATGTTTGCGTAACATATTAATGCATGTTTGTGTAATATGATAATATATGTTTTTGTATAATACATGTTTGCGTAACATAATAATACATGTTTGCGTAACATAATAATACATGTTGGCGTAACATAATAATACATGTTTGTGTACCATAATAATACATGTTTGTGTAACATAATAATGCATGTTTGTGTGACATAATAATAAATGTTTGTGTAACATAATAATACACATTTGTGTAACATAATAACACATGTTTGCGTAACATAATGATAAATGTTTGCGTAACCTTATGATACATGTTTGCGTAACATAATAACACATGTTTGTGTAACATAATAATACATGTTTGTGTAACATGAGAAGACATGTTTGCGTAACATAATAATACATGTTTGTGTAGCATAATAATACATGTTTGTGTAACATAATTACAATGGCGATTGCAAAGTGTGTGCATTTTGTAACGAAATGAGGTGAGTCTTGGAAACTAGAATTGTGCTAAAATAAAAACGAACAATTACCCGAACAGAGAACGCAGTAATATAGTTCTGACGAGAAAATTTGGGACGAAATTTAAATATTCATCAACAAGAGAAATTTTGGGACGAAGTTTAAATTCATACGTAGCATACCTTAAATTTCGTAAAAATGGTCCCAAGGGAAAGATATGTTATTCCATCACTGACTTTCGAACGTATTAACAAATGTAATTCATTTCCCCCTCTCCGTGAAAGTCTGGGATGGAAACTCAATATGCATTTGGAAATGGAATTCAGTATTCATCAGCAAGGTAAATTTATCAGCAAAATTCATAAATATCATACCTAAAATATCGTATAAGTGGTCCAACAGAAAACGTTACATTATTCCATCAGTAACTTTTGCTCAAATTACAAATTTAACTAAATTAAAAATTTAACTTATTTCCCTATCCACGAAATTCTAGTCCCCGTCACCCTTCATCGAACGCAACCGAGTAAATAAACATTTCAATACTAGCGGCTAGGTTAACCTGGCGTCCATGGATGCAGTTCGCCCTAGGCGGCAAGGACAAAAATCAGGGAAGACCAGGTTGTCTGTGTTAAAATAGGTGGTGAATTAAGTAACTGGTGGATAGTCGACTCTGCTGGATCGCAGCAGCCAACGTGGAGAAGCTCATGGAACTTGCATCCTCATCCCAAGAGATATTCTCGTGTATATATATATATAAATGTATATATATAGATGTGTATATATATATGTATATATATATATATATATATATATATATATATTATATATATATATGTATATATATAGATGTATATATATATATATATATATATATATATATATATATATATATATATATATATATATATATATATATATATATATATATATATATATATATATATATATATATATATATATAAATTATATGTGTGCATAGCTCAGGAGTTCAAACTTATCTATCAGCAGAAGGATAAAATCAAACTTGCATCTATACCCAGTTAGCCAATTTTATATCTGGGGAAGGGGGGAAGAACCAGTGGGTGGAGCTTGCAACTTCTCAACTTTTGTAAATAAATGTAAATGAGAACATATCACTTTCTCGAGTAACTCTTTGAAATAAGCGATCGTTTCTGTAAAAAAAAAAAAAAAATGAGTTCCAAGCATGTAAAAATTTACCTGCAGAAATACATAATATATATGCATATATATAAGAAAATTTGTAGCTTGTACACGCGTGACCTTTTTATTTTCACAAGTATTCATCACAAAATCGAAATCATTATACTTTAAGAACAGAACAACTTAAATTTTGTGAACAACTCAATATATATTAAATATTATATATATATATAACAATATATATATATATATATATATATATATATATATATATATATATATATATATATATATATATATATATATATATATATATATATATGCATACATTACACACGTAAAAGCATATTAATTCAGTTACATAATTCACCATCATGCGCTGAACATCCCGATGTATTTTACTCGAGAATAGCATTAAACTAAATTTCGTCTTTATGGTACCGACGACGAAGAAAATCCGAAACGGAATTTTCCCTGGAACGAGAGTTTTCCATCTCGCGGCTGATTATTATTTTCGTCTCGCTCGTACTCGAGAGCGCGATGGGAATTAAATTGGACGAAGAAGGAGTTTGTTTTCAATTAGAAGCACCTTCGGGTCTTTCCCCCCCCCCTCCCTCCCCCTCGGAAAGAATTAGTGGTGGCAGGTTTATGAAGAAGAAGAAGAAGAAGAAGAAGAAGGTTATAAATCCTCTTTAAACACAAAACTCGAGCGACAGTACAAATAGAATTATAATCAGACATCCAAGGAGATATTACATTTTGTCCTCGGCAGCAGCTCTAGAGTGCCTCCAACGTCAATACGCCCCGATACGTAAAGACTTGACGATCCTAATGGAAAACTAACTTTACAAGACACATGTGATTAAAAAATCTTTTTGTGTTTGAGGTCCCATTACGGTTCAAGACAGGTGTGGTGGTGGGGGTGAGGGAGGGAGGAAAGGAAGGGGCAGTGGGAAGGGAGAGGAAGGGAGGAGAGAGACAGAGAAAGAGAAAGAGACAGAGAGATCCCTAGGTTGGGAGAAGTTTGCCCTACGCATTTTAATATTTGTTTTTTATCTATTTCACTGACTGGATCATAATTAAGTGTGAGTGCCGCCCGAACAAAGAGGTGCGCGAGCGCGCGCGCGCTGCCGAGTTTCAACTCTCCCGGCGCTAAAGCAAGCACCCTTTTGACTACATTGCGACGCCCTCTGGCTCCATTTGATTTTGTCTCTTCCTCCGTTTGCCCGTTTTCTCTTAATCCATGTTTTCATTCTGGTTGTAAGTTTAAACAAATAAATGGTTCTCCAATTTCACTACGTCGACAGATCCATATTTCGAATCTTACCCATTCCGTATGATGTCAGTTTCACTATGTCGACAGATACATATTTTGAATCTCCCCTATTCCGTATGATGTCAGTTTCACTACGTCGACAGATACGTATTTTGAATCTTCTCCATTCCGTATGATGTCAGTTTCACTACGTCGACAGATACGTATTTTGAATCTTCTCCATTCCGTATGATGTCAGTTTCACTACGTCGACAGATACGTATTTTGAATCTTACCCATTCTGTATGATGACAGTTTCACTACGTCGACAGATACGTATTTTGAATCTTCCCCATTCCGTATGATGTCAGTTTCACTATGTCGACAGATACGTATTTTGAATCTTCCCCATCCTGTATGATGTCAGTTTCACTACGTCGACAGATACGTATTTTGAATCTTACCCATTCTGTATGATGACAGTTTCACTACGTCGACAGATACATGTTTTGAATCTTCCCCATTCCGTATGATGTCAGTTTCACTACGTCGACAGATACGTATTTTGAATCTTCCCCATTCCGTATGATGTCAGTTTCACTACGTCGACAGATACGTATCTTGAATCTTCCCCATTCCTTATGATATCAGTTTCAGTACGTCGACAGATACGCATCTTGGGGAATCTTCCCCGTTCCGTATGATGTCAGTTTCACTACGTCCACAGATATGTATCTTGAATCTTCCCCATTCCTTATGATGTCAATTTCAGTACGTCGACAGATACGTATCTTGGGGAATCTTCCCCACTCCATATTATGATGTCTGTTTCAGTACGCCGACAGATACGTATTTTGAATCTTCCCCATTCTTTAATGACGTCAGTGTCACTACGTCGACTGATACGTATTTTGAACCTCCCCCATTCCGTATGACGTCAGTTTCACTAAGTCGACAGATACACATTTTGAATCTTCCCCATTCCGTATGACGTAAGTTTCACTACGTCCACAGATATATATTTTGAATCTTCCCAATTCCGTGTGATGTCAGTTTCACTAAGTCGACAGATACACATTTTGAATCTTCCCCATTCCGTATGACGTCAGTTTCACTAAGTCGACAGATACACATTTTGAATCTTCTCCATTCCGTATGATGTCAGTTTCACTACGTCGACATATACATATTCTGAATCTTCACCACACCCTTCTGATATCAGTCAACTGATTTTCAAAGCTTTTCAAAGAGAAGTGCAAGTAATATCAGACCATTCTCTCTACATAAAACAATGACTCCATAGTTTTCATGACTCCCTTTATTATTATAAAAATCATTTACTCTATCCTTCAATGAAATCAAAGCCCAGAAAACTCAGGAAAGGACAAGCAAATAAGAGAAAAATAAATAAGAGAAGGATTTTGGAAACTGCTTTCTTTAATTGTCACTCTACATTCCATAATGAAGGAGAAGTACTAAGTGAAAATAATGTTGACGGTGATAGTACTGATGATGATGGTGAAATTGTTTTCTTTAATTATGACACCATATTCCATAATGAAGGAGTAGCGCTGAGTAAAAATAATGATGGCGGTGATGATAATGATGACGATGATGAAAATGGATGATAGGGGTCTTCTTAATTAACAGCAAGAAACGAAATTAAGACTTGTTAAAAGTTCAAGATATCAATCTGGGTCTCATGCAAGCACGGGCTCTTTGAAAGTTCTTGATATCAATCTGGGTCTCATGCAAGCACGGGCTCTTTGAAAGTTCTTGACATCAATCTGGGTCTCATGCAAGCACGGGCTCTTTGAAAGTTCTTGACATCAATCTGGGTCTCATGCAAGCACGGGCTCTTTGAAAGTTCTTGATATCAATCTGGGTCTCATGCAAGCACGGGCTCTTTAAAAGTTCTTGACATCAATCTGGGTCTCATGCAAGCACGGGCTCTTTAAAAGTTCTTGACATCAATCTGGGTCTCATGTAAGCACGGGCTCTTTAAAAGTTCTTGACATCAATCTGGGTCTCATGCAAGCACGGGCTCTTGCTCCCTGCGCGCTCTGCGTGTACCGTGCAGAAGAAAAAAAAAGGAAAAAACACAAAAATAAGCTACGTTGAACATAGGAGCAGAAAATTATTAAAGTAGATGATTACGTGACGAGAAATAATTGGAAGATAATCCGCTGATACAATGCGATCCATTACTACGAGCTCCGGAGGTGAATGACTAAAAGCTACGCAATTCTACGAGAGATCAAAGTCAGTTAAAGAAGGGAGAAAAAGAAGAGGAAAACAAAACCAAAACAATCGAGCTATTTTTCTTTTATTTTTTTATAACAGGAATAAAATACGGCGCAATGAAGGAGAACAGAATGAATCAATTGAAACGCAATGAATGGGGGAAAAACGCTGACGTGTGTTCGAGTCGAAAAATGGGAATATATACCTACCTGCTTCTCTTACAATAACGCAGACTCTTTTGTGACTATTTTCATTCATATTTTTTTTTACATTGTTTTTCATTTGCGTATAATGAAAGTGCGATGAGATAGAGATGTTTAAAAAAATAAGGTAGGGGTAGGGGTGTTGCTAAGGTGGATCTGGGGTGGGGTTAAAAGGCTTGGGGGGAGGGTTTCATGGGGTCTGGCATCCGGGGATGGGTAGTTTCCATGGAGGTATGGCGCGGGGGAAGGGTTCCCCTGGGGTCTCGCATGTGGGGGGGGATTTCATGGGGTATGGCCCAGGGGTTATTTCTGGGGTCTTGCAGAGGGGGAGGTCTGAGGTGGGGGTTTCTGGGTGTCTGAGGAGGGGAGTCTGAGGCTGGGGAGAGGGGTTCTGGTTCTGGCTGTGGGGGCGGAGGGGGAGGGGGTGTCAGGTGATGCTAACTTAGGGTGCCCATTGAGAGTGATTTAGGGTGATTGTGATAATAGCTGAATGCTACTGAAGAGGGTAAGGGTGAATACCTCGTTACCTAGTGTGACCATCACCCAGCAATACTCACTCATCCGTGCAACGGGAGTTTTTGACGGGGGGGGGGGGCGGATGGATGGTTCCCCTGGTCCAGAAAGGTTGGGGGTAGCTCTAGGAGTGTGTGCTTATGTTTGACGTGTGTATGTGAACGTGTGTGTGTCTGTGTGTGTGTATGTAATTTTTGCCTTTTGTATGGAGTGTTTATGAATGACATGTGTATGTATAGAATCTTCAATTAACACGTGCTATAACAGAATTTTTCTTTTACATTCTATAATGTTTTACGTATCCACTATGCTTTGATATATTATTTTTTATCTATTTATTATATGTCTTTTTTTTCTTTTTTTTAGGAAGTCCGACCACTGAAAACTGATTTCCTAAATGTTTTTATTTCTCCAGGGAGAGTTTGTTCATGATTTCCTGAAAAAAAAATTCTTAATAAAAGCAAAACTGACAGCTGTTTTTATTATCACGCTACCAAAATTTTGTTTTCATGGTACCTTTCTAAATAGGTTTTTTTTTTCTTGTTTTACTGAATTCCGTGTCGATGATAAAAGGTGCTGTGACACCAGTTTACAGCATTAAATAAAAATTGTTATCGATTCTACACGCACACACACTATATATACATATACACAATATGTACACATATATATAGATGTACATACATACACACATATATATATATATATATATATATATATATATATATATATATATAAATATGAATATCTATATATATGCACACATACAAACATGTGTGTTTATGTAAAGTTATTACGAAAGGACACGTGCATACATTCACATGCACGTGTGAATGTATGCACAAACAAATTCATCAAGTTTTAACAGGGTGCAAGTGAAGATTCCCAGAGCCGAAGCGAATGCGGTTTTATATATTTATATATATATATATATATATATATATATATATATATATATATATATTATATATATATATATATATATATATATATATATATATATATATATATAGAGAGAGAGAGAGAGAGAGAGAGAGAGAGAGAGAGAGAGAGAGAGAGAGAGAGAGAGAGAGAGAGAGAGAGAGAGATCTGTTAGCATATTTTCTCGAAAAAACACCAACATGACGCATAAGCTTTTATGGTTTCAGGATATAAAACAACATTGTTGATAATACTGAAAAGAAAAGAATCACCAGGTGTTTGCAATACGTTGATAACAGTTTAATAAATACGTCCTAAATTTTTATGAAAATGTCTTACAATTTTTAATAAAAATATCCTAAATTTTGTTTTATGAAAATGTCTCAATTCTTTTATGAAAATGTCCTACAATTTTTAATAAAAATATCCTAAACTTTGTTTCATGAAAATGTCCTAAATTTTTATGAAAATGTCTTATAATTTTTAATAAAAATATCCTAAATTTTGTTTTAGGAAAAGTCTCAAATTATTTTTATGAAAATGTCTTACAATTTTTAATAAAAATACCCTAAATTTTGTTTTATGAAAATGTCCTAAATTTTTATGAAAATGTCTTAAAATTAAAAAAAAATATCCAAAATTTTGTTTTATGAAAATATCTCAAATTTTATATGAAAATGTCTGAAAATTTTTATTAAAAAATCCAAAATTTTGTTTAAGGAAAATGTCTCATTTTTTTGTGAAAATGTCTTAAAATTTTTAATAAAAATATCCTAAATTTTGTTCTAGGAAAATGTCTCAAATTTTTCATAAAAATGTCCTCAATATTTTTAATGAAAATGCCCTAAATTCTCAGTGAAAATATCTTAAATTTTTCATGAAAATGTCTTGATTTTTTTTATAAAAACGTCTCAAAAAATTTTATGCAAATGTCTTACAATTTTTAATGAAGCTGTCTTACAATTTTTATACAAATGTCTTACAATTTTCAATGAAAATATCTTACAATTTTTAATGAAAGTGTCTTATATTTATAGGGAGAATGTCTTAAATTCTGTAATGAAAATGCCTTACAATTTCGACCATGACACTAACGAGCAAGTTGCGACACTTGGTTTGCGTAAGCGCAACTTGAACGACCACAGGATGAAGTGCAAAAAGCAAGTGCAAAGTGCTGATACACAGATCCTCCCTTTCCAATCGCCAGACAAGAGACGGCCTGCCTTCAAAACCACCGTAATCGGCAACGGGTTGCGCCAAGCAGGTGGGAGGATAACGATACCACAATAACCAGCTATTGAAAAAACCGAAATGTTAAATTATTAATACCCGGATAACACGCAGGTGGAAAGAAATAAGAGAAAAAGATTATACCTAGACCACCGTCCCTACTAATCCCTCGTACAGAGAGAAAGAGAGAGAAAAAGAAAAACTCCCTCTCCCCCCCAACCTGTCTCGTATTACCTGGGATGCCATTACCGTAATCCCCTTCACTCAATACTCGCCTCTACGACAGGTAGAATTGAGGGTCACTATCAGGAGGTTCACTGGACCGGCTGGCACTCAGGTGTTCATTAAGCATGGGGTCGTTAGCTAGTGTTCTAGTTGATATTCATTTACCTGGAGAGCTCGAGGTGTCGTGTGTCCTCTCTCCAGGTGGGGAGCGGGGTGGGTGGGGGGCAGGGAAGGGGACGAGGGGAGGGGAGAGAAGTTTGGGCTTTTTGTTAACGTGTAATAATATCAATACATGAGATTGTGTCGTTACAGGAGGCTATTCAGTATCACTTTGGAGGGTACAGCATTTCTTTGTCACTATAGAAGAAACTATAAAACTACAAGTGACTACTTTATAACACTGTAGGAGGTTGTATCAATACAAGAGGCTATTCAGTATTAATACAGCATTGCTGTTAAGTCACTATATAAGATATAAAACTATAAGTGGCTACTTTAGATCACTATAAGAGACTTTATCAATACAAGAGGCTATTCAGTATCACTTTGGAGGGTATAGCATTGGTGTATGTCACTATAGAAGAAACTACAAAACTATAAGCGACTACTTTATAACACGATAGGAGACTTTATCAATACAAGAGGCTATTCAGTATCACTTAAGAGGGATACAGCATTAGTGTATGCCACTACATATGAGACTATAAAACTATAAGACTACTTCGTATCAGTATTAGAGACTGTCACTACACTATAACAAAAGATCACTGAATATCACTTTACAGGACACGACGTCACTGTATTACACTATAAAAGACTAGAAAACTATAAAGGGATACATCCTAACAAGAGACTAATGCGTATCACTGTAGAGAACACCGAACCATAGAAGACAACTGTATATCACTATAGGAGCTTGCAGCACTGTAAGACACTTCAGTTTATCATTTTAGGAGACCATAGCACTATACAAGACTGCCAAATATTACTGCAAAGGCCTTAACACCATAGAAGACTGTTGAATGTCCCTCAGTAACATCTCACTGGACATTACTAAAGGATACTATAACTATGTAAGATTACAATTATTCAGCAGACCCCTTTCATCTATGTAGAAGACTAAAAGACTACTAAGAACATCTGTAGAACACTGTGCAAAGATTAAATATATATATATATATATATATATATATATATATATATATATATATATATATATATATAATTTAATCTTGCACAGTGTTCTACAGAAGTTCTTAGTAGTGTTTTAGTCTTCTACATAGATGAAAGGGGTCTCCTGAATAATTATAATCTCACTAAAGTACATTACTGTATATTACTATATAGGGGTATAACACTTCAGTCCATAACTATATATGGTTACAGAAGACTACAGCACTACAGTTAAATAGTTTATATCACTATAGAAGGCTACTCTAAAACAACATACATGACCACAATATTTTGAAACTACTGTATATCAATAAATGAGACTACAGTACAAGACACTACTGCATATCACTAATAGAGACTACATCACTACACGAGACGGCTGCAAGGGCGTACGGCTTGCAATCTCACATCATAAAAGTCAGTGCAGAGAAGCTTTTCAGCAGATCACAAAACTTAGGATATAATCTACATAAAAAAATCTATTGCAATGAGGTTCAACATAAGACATACAGTTATAAGTGCACAATTTATGAATTCATAAGTGATTTCATACCATTTCCACAGTACAGAAGCAAATTACCATTTATAAACAACGACAAACTGAAAATCTATTGATCATAAAATGGACATAACCATTTTTATCAAGAATTTAAAATCACTTGAAAAAGTAAGCTTTAACATTCACAAAAGCAAAACAAAGATTAAAAGAAATTCCTGAGACCTCTGGTGGTGACAAAACTTTAAAAAAATCAAAGAAAAGTTAAATTTTCAGAAAAGTAACAAAGAATAAAAAAAAAAAATACCAGAGACTTCCGGTGGGGAAAAAACTTTATAAGAAAAATTTAGAAAATACTGAAGGAAAAGTAAAACTTTCAGGAAAGCAATATACATAAACACACACACACACACACACACACACCAGAGACCTCTGGACCTTTGGTGGTGATCAACTTAAAAAAAAATAAATGCCGCGGTGAAATTTTCAGAGA
>NC_089781.1:24062880-24072880 GCF_040412425.1 Macrobrachium rosenbergii
CTTCATTTTTTAAAATATTTTTAATTTTCCTTCTATCTTCAATAATTTGGTACAATAATTAAAGATTTTTCCACTGTCTGTAATATGACGATCTTCAGTTTCTGTAATTTGACACCTAAAGATTTCGATTTCTATTTTATTTCTTCCTGTGATCTTGGTACGATACCTTCAAATATTTTTATTCCTATTTTCCTTCTATCTTCGCAATTTTGGTACAATAATTAAAGATTTTTCCACTGTCTGTATTATGACGATCTTCAGTTTCTGTAATTTTGGTACGACACCTAAAGATTTCGATTTCTATTTTATTTCTTCCTGTAATCTTGGTACGATACCTTCAAATATTTTTATTCCTATTTTCCTTTTATCTTCGCAATTTTGGTACAATAATTAAAGATTTTTCCACTGTCTGTATTATGACGATCTTCAGTTTCTGTAATTTTGGTACGATACCTAAAGATTTTTATTTCTATTTTTTTCTTCCTGTAATCTTGGTACGATACCTTCAAATATTTTTATTCTTATTTTCCTTCTATCTTCGCAATTTTGGTACAATAATTAAAGATTTTTTTTGTCTGTATTATGACGTTCTTCCGTTTCTGTAATTTTGGCACGATACCTAAAGATTTCGATTTCGGGGACAATCCCACCGAAAGCAAATTTCCGCGAACTGTTTCCTTCAATTTCCTCCGTCCATTCGCGTGTCCTGATTAGCCGCTCGGGCAGCATAACGTTTTAGCCATCATTATCATTCATTATTCTCGCTAATGCGTCGGTGCCACTGTACGAGTGTCGCAAAATACGACGCAATTACTAAGTGGGTTGACGGTAAGTGCGAATTTTATGGCCGCTGCTTCGTCGTAAGCGATTAAGGGGCCTTTATGCAACTTCTAGGAATCAAAGACTATTACGCCTTTCTGGCGATATTGCCGTCAAACTTTCTTTTTTTTTTTTTTAGATTTTTTTTTGTAGATTTTTCTTTTGTCGTCCTGTCCCTGCGTGCGCGACCAACAAAGAACTGGCCCCACTTTAGGGGGCGTGTCACGGAAGCCCCTAACCCCCTTTCCCGCTCCTCGAACAAAGGTGTGACCGGCTCTGAGAGGTGTGACGATTTTTGACAGGTGACCAGGGTGCCTTACCTGGCGCAAGTTCCGGGTACTGGACGAAACGGCTGCTTTCTTACTTATGCTTAACCCCGGCCCCCTCCCGCCCCTCTTTCCAAGTCATTTGATATACAGTACCTGAGGGTTTATGACTCGGACTTTATGTTGTTTTATTAGTATAAACGGGCGATTTCGCCGGAGGCACTTTGACCAATTAAAAAAATAAAATATATATAAAAATGTAATAAGAGTGAATTTTGCACCTGTTTAAGAAAAAATAAAGGAATTTTAATGCATGTGATTTTTATAACTGTTTACGACAAAAGCCGAAAAATTGTAATGTGTGTGATTCTTATTAAGAAAAAATTAAAAGAATTGTAATAATTCTGATATTTGTAAGTGTTTAAGAAAAGAAAAATTTAAGAACTGTAATATGTGTGATTCTTATTAAGAAAAAATGAAAACAATTGTAATAATTATATGATTTTTGCAAGTGTTTAAGAAAATAAAACCCGAATAATTGTAATAAGTGTGATTCTTATTAAGAAAAAATTAAAAGAATTGTAATAATTATGATTTTTGCAAGTGTTTAAGAAAAGAAAAATCGAAGAACTATATGTGTGATTTTTATAATTTTTTGCCCTATAGAAAAGTTTGCCCTTTCATTAAATGCTTCAATTTGTAGGTTTGAAATTTTAGCCTTTCATTAAATGCTTCAATTTGTAGGTTTGAAAGTTTACCCTTTCATTAAATGCTTCAATTTATAGGTTTGAGAGTTTACCCTTTCATTAAATGCTTCAATTTGTGGGTTTTAAAATTATGTGAACTTGGGACAGAAAAAACTCAGTAGTAATTTTGGGAGAATATCTTATGAATGGTTTCACCCCGCTGGGTTGAGGATTGGTAACACGCGGAGGCACCATTATCTAAACTGAAATGAATATAGAATTTAGGCCACTAGCGGATCCAGAAAAATTTCATAGGGGGCCACCAATTTTCATATTATATATATATATATATATATATATATATATATATATATATATATATATATATATATATATATATATATATATATATATATATATATATATATATATATATATATAATAGGTTTTATTTTTTCCCATTTTTATATTTCTCATTTATGTTATTATTATCTAAATCTTCAATATTATGATTCTGTCATTACTTTTTATGGGGGGGCCACGTGCCCAGGTGCCCCCCGCCCCCGTGGACCCGCTAGTGATTTAGGCAAGCACTGGGACCTATGAGGTCATTGAGCGCTGAAACGGAGATTGACAGTAAAAGGTTTGAAAGGTGTAACAGGATGAAAATCTATGAATCAATTGTCAGGAGGGGCGGTGGAAAGTCAGATGGAAGAAAGAGAATGTGAAAGGGGGTGCAGTAAAAGAAACTAAAGGGGTAGCAGCTAGGAGCCGAAGGCACTGCAAAGAACCTTAAGTAATGCCTACAGTGCACCGCATGAGGTGCACTGACGGCACCAACCCCCTACGGGATAAGGCACCATTAACAATTTTCTTATAAGAGTTTTGCTAAACAATTTTAACGCAGCGCTTTATGTTCATGCTGATTTTTTCTTCTTTTCTTTTACTCTCTCTCTCTCTCTCTCTCTCTCTCTCTCTCTTTCTGTGCCCTTCCTGCAACCCAGAGAGAGAGAGAGAGAGAGAGAGAGAGAGAGAGAGAGAGAGAGAGAGAGAGAGAGTTACAATAAGTGGGAAACAAAAAATATGCTTTGAAGCAAGAAGACAAAACAGAATCAATAAGATGCAAAGAAAGAAAATGATATTAAAACAAAACACAAAAATTCAACAAATAAGATGCAACGAAAGAGACCAGAAGTAAAATGAAAAGAAGAAAATAAAAAAAAAAAGCAGAAATAAACAAAAGGAAGGTCCACCCATTTACCTCTACGGCAGCAAAAAAAAAAAATAAAAAAAAAAAAAAAGAAATCTCGGTCTTAGATGAAAGTCATCGTGTTCTAAGCAAGATCAGTGTCCAGGCTGCGGGAGGCTGATCAAGTCCCACCCTTCTCGATCTCGAATCTTGCCCTCGTACCGAAAAAGATCAGAGTTCTCGTATAAATCATTTTGTTTATTTAAATCACGTGGCGTCAGATTGATGAAATTAATGTATTTTCCATCTGCGCGTTTTGATTTATGTAAGTTTAGCATTTGCAAATGTGTATGAGACAGAGGTGACATTTAAACAAATATCTTCAAGTAATATGGGCATGAACTTAATGACATATACGGAGGTACGTATTGTGCTTATACTTTATCTTTAAATATTTCTCTCTCTCTCTCTCTCTCTCTCTCTCTCTCTCTCCACAGACAGAGAGAAAAAATTGATGCGCTTTGCGCGGGCACACACACATATATATTTTACGAATTGACATACTCGTACATATATATATATATATATATATATATATATATATATATATATATATATATATATATATATATATATATATATATATATATAGAAATAATCAACACACAATCACGTGTGGAACAGAAATAAATTTCTGACTCACTCCAGGATTGAACCCAGGTCTTTCAACTGAAAGACAAGACCGCTGCCGACCAAGCCACACAAATCTTAGTTGGCAGTGGTCTTGTCTTTGCACTGAAAGACCTGGGTTCGATCCTGAAGTGAGTCAGAAATTCATATATATATATATATATATATATATATATATATATATATATATATATATATATATATATATATATATATATATATATATATGTATACATATAAACTGAATCACGAAAAATATGGAACGTGATGAATATATAAATAAAGACAAAATCCACGAAGGGATATATATATATATATATATATATATATATATATATATATATATATATATATATATATATATATATATATATAACTATTGAACTGGAATAACTTTATTTGAATTTTCCCTGAAGGAGCATAATTAAAAATTGGCATTGTAAAATGACATCAATATACACCACATGAGATATAATGTTATCATCACCACACACATTACTGAGATTAACAAGCTAAAACCTTATTATTATACACGCCAAAGACATAATATCAAACTTTCTTCCCCATACACCACCAGCACATCAAATAACATGGTAAAATGTCACCCTCATACACTAAACGAGATGACATGGTAAGTGTAATCAGTGGCTTGTAGAACCTCGCTATTATACACCACTAACAAATACAGAATATCTGAGTACGCGAGGAAATTACATTGTCTCTGTACGACAAATCTGATCGCAGGTAACGATAAGGTTACTGGTCGCACGAGAATATGACTCGGAGGATTGTATCTTAAGCGCTGGGAGACAATCGCACCGTCAGTAAATAGGGTGTTTTGTGTGTGTGTATGTGTATATGTATACATATATATATATATATATATATATATATATATATACATATATATACACGCACACACAATACATACATATGACATATATACATATATAATCATGAAGCTACAAATGTCGTTCAATATCAAATTCACGCTACCTCGAGAGTATCTCCGATGGAGAATTGTCACCGAAGGGGAATTTATATAAGTGATAAATGAATTATCACTTATATAAATTCCCCTTCGGTGATAATTCTCCATCGGAGATACTCGAGGTAGCGTGAATTTGATATTAAACGACATTTGTAGCTTCGTGATTGTATATAAATCACGGTGTGATAAAAAATTTCATATACATATATATGTATATGTATATATATAATATATATATATATATATGAAACAAAAATTGACAGTAAAAGGTTTGAAAAAGTGTAACAGGAGGAAAACCTCAAAGCAGTTGCACTGTGAATCAATTGTTAGGAGCGGGTGGAAAGTAAGATGGAAGAAAGAGAATATGAAAAGACGTACAGTAAATGGAACGAAAGGGGTTGCAGCTAGGGGCCGAAGGGATGCTGCAAAGAACCTTAAGTAATGCCTACAGTGCACAGCACGAGGTGCACTGACGGCATTATGTCCTCTGACGTGTATAATGATAAGAATTTACTTTGTTAATCTCAGAAATGTATATGGTGATGATACCATGCTGTCTTATGTGGTGTACAATGATGCCATTTTACAATGCCAATATTTAATTATGTTCCTTCGGGAAAATACACCCAATAAAGGTATTTCAATTCAGTCAGTGTTAGATATTAGCGCAAATATAAGAAAGATTAGCGTAAGTAATAAAATGACTGAGAAAATCAAGCTTCTGATTCAAATTTTAATCTTACTTTCAACCCAATGAAACTCATCCTTCAAAATTTCCCCCAACGCTTTAAATAATAAAATTCGCAAATCAAATTTTAACAACGGCCTCAAATAACGAACTTGTAATTCAAATTCTACTCACTGTTTCAAGTCATGAAATTCCTAATTCAGACTTCATTGAAGGATTTCAAACTGAAATTTGACAAGCAGCCTCAAACAACGAAATTTATCGTCCAAACTTCATCCAAAGCCGATGGAATAGATTGAAATTTTATCAAAATTCTCAAAAGTCTTGCTTGATTTCGATTCAAACCCACAAAAATTTTAATCATCATTCCTGCCAAATCAGATTCGCCTGACAATGAACCACGTAAATTCATCCTTGATCACAAGTCTGAAGTAATCACCATATTTTAAATTTGATAAAAAATTACAAGATCACGAAATTCAGCGATGAAATTGTACCGGCAAATAATGAGGCCTCAATGCGTTTGTTTTCAAGTAATCCTAAACATCTGTTAATGCCTACTAAGTCGGTGTCAGCCGAGGTTTCTCCCACAAATCTTTGCGTCAAATAGCCAGTAGGTCTACTGTCAGTATCACGAAAGATCCCAAAATATTACAATAAACTCCAGTGACAAGTGGAATGCCCGGACATTGGTCAGCCGCTGAGAGCTAGAAAACTTGGAAATGAGGTAGGAAAATACATGACTTAAACTATTCTGGTGCTGATTTGAAATGGAAGTTGGCAAGCCACGCTTTTATCTAAAACGAAAATGCCAGAAAGTAGTGGCAAAGCCGCTATACTATAAAGGGAACACAGAGTAGGTGACGAAGGCTGCAGCGGAGTTTCATTTCATACAGAACATGTTGGTAATTTTGACCATAACGTTTACCAAGTTTCTTGAAAAATATGATCGATAAGAAGAGATGAATAGTAACTGAAGGACGATTAAAAAAAACAAACTAGAATACACAGAGGCAAAGAAAAAGAATAAATTTTTTAATAATTAGAAAGTACGATTTATGCAAATAGAAATACGGCAGAACAAAATTGGAGGTGTTTCCTCAATGGAAAATGTGGTAGCTTACTAAACACCTGAACAGCAAGACTGGAGGTGATATATGAAGGAGAGTATATCGAAATTAGACACATATATAGGAAGAGCACAAAGGAAGCTTTTTTTTTTTTCACCGGAATGGAGATTCTTACTCTGGTAATCTAACTATATAAACTGGCGTCTCAGCAATGACGGTCACCAACGCGGATCTAATAGAGCAGAAAGCGAACTTTAGAAAGGGATAATAGGAAAGTTCAAGGATGAAAGTCTATTTTTACGTAATAAACGAGGACTGGAAAGAATGATGCATAATTGCACGACGAAAGGTTCAGGCGACAGGTGATCACAGAGCCCAGAAAACGGATGGTAATATAAAAAAAAAAAAGTACATAAAAGAGCTAGAGATTAAACCAAGCCTTACCGGCACTTTCAGATAATGAGAGTAAACTAGAGATTAAGTCAAGCCTTTCGGATAATGAGAGTAAACTCGAGATTAAGTCAAGTCTTTCGGATAATGAGAGTAAACTAGAGATTAAGTCAAGTCTTTCAGATAATGAGAGTAAACTAGAAATTAAGTCAAGCCTTTCAGAAATGAGAGTAAATTACAACTTAAAAAGAAGAATAGCTGGAAATAATTAAACACAGATCAAGAAGACGGCACGAATAAAGTGAATATCCTTGTGAGTAATGAATAAGTATCGCATATAATGAGGAGCAAAATTAACAAATGAAAAAAACTAAGCTTTTAGACAAAGCGGAGATTAGATTGGTTAAAGAATTCTGGTACGTAAGAAGATTGAAAGCATCTGGAACGGCTTGAAGTGGAAACAATCATTGCAAAAACGGTCTCATGATTGTAGCAGTTCACTTGAGCCTTTAAGTGTAACCAAAGAATAGTTAACATAGCTACCAAAGGACAGTTAATAAAGGATAGTTAACATAGCTACCAGAGGATAGTTAACATGGCTACCAAAATGTGTCGTTGCCTTAAAGAGTAAATCTAGTACTAATCACTGATAAAGTGCAGGTGAAACGGAAGACAGGATTGAAAATGCATATGTATTTGAAAGTGCGAAGTTGAAAAATACAAGATTTAAGCCAAAGGCTAAGCGTCAGGACCTGTGAGGTCATTCAGCGCTGAAAATAATGATGAAACAATTGATGAAACATTGTCAAGAGAGGGTGGAAAGTAAGATGGAAGAGGTACAGTAAATGGAATGAAAGGGGTTGCAGCTAGGGACCGAAGGGACGCTGCAAAGAACCTTGAGAAATGCCTACAGTGCACCTCGTGGTGTGCGCTGATGGCACCACCCCCATACGGGGTTGGAAGCACGGGAGACAGGCGAGAGTTGGTGATAGGAATCGAAAGCAAAGCGCAAATAGAATTAAAGAGAGAAGGACTACTAAAGGAGAATGGCTTTAATTGCAACAATTGGAAAGAAATGAAAGAAATGAGCAGAAGAGCGGTAATGGAAAGTCCGCTGAAATTTGAAAGTAGAAGTGAAAAGAAAGCCTAAATGGAGGAAAGGAATGCAAAAGAATGACTATGAAATAGTGACTATTCGTCTCTCTGTCCTATTTCTTAAACTTCTCCATCGCTTACGCATTTATCTGTTATCAATTTCACTAATTCCATTGTTTCCACGATTATACGCATACTCTACATCTGTTATCAAGTTCTCTACATTTCCTTAAACATCAGGACAAAAAAGAAATTAATAATAATAATTCACGAGGAGTTTACCACTAACGGAATAGTGGAGATCCAACAGACATCGTCTCCGAATAGGATGAGCCCGAAGGACTCGGCCTCAACTGAAAATGATCCTAAGATCCTTCTCTCCTCCTCTACTCTCTCCGAATAGGATGAGCCCGAAGGACTC
Organism: Macrobrachium rosenbergii; assembly: GCF_040412425.1. Lineage (NCBI taxonomy): Eukaryota > Metazoa > Arthropoda > Malacostraca > Decapoda > Palaemonidae > Macrobrachium > Macrobrachium rosenbergii. The sequence continues at coordinate 24,071,186 of NC_089781.1, forward strand.
GGCCTCAACGGAAAATTATCCTAAGATCCTTCTCTCTTCATGTACTCTCTCCGCACAGGATGAGCCCAAAGGATCTCATCCTCAACAAAAAATGATCCTAAGATCCTTCTCTCCTCCTGTACTCCTTCTGCATAGGATGAGGCCGTAGGTCTCAGCCTCAACAGAAAAAGATCCTAAGATCCTTCTCTCCTCATGTGCTCTCTCCGCAAAGGATGAACCCGAAGGACTCAGCCTCAACAGAAAAAGATCCTAAGATTCCCATTAGTAAAACAGTTGAAGAGGACCTCAGCGAGTCGAAAGCTCTTGTGTTCATATTTACTCACTTAACCTTTGTTGTAAACAGTGGTTTTTAGTTTTCTGTAAAAAAAAAACTATTGTGGCGGCTTTGTCTGTCCGTCTGCATTTTTCTGTCCGCCCTCACATCTTAAAAACTACTGAGGCTAGAGGGCTGCAAACTGGCATGTTGATCATCCACCTTCCAATCATCAGACATACCAAATTGCAGCCCTCTAGCCTCAGTAGTTTTTATTTTATTTAAGGTTAAAGCTAGTCATAATCGTGCATTTTGCAACGATATAAACCAAGCCACCACAGGGCCGTGGTTAAAGTTTCATGGGTCGCGGCTCATATAGCATTATACCAAGACCACCGAAAGATAGATACATTTTCGGTGGCCTTGATTGTACGCTGTAGCGGCTGTACAGAAAACTCGACTGCGCCGAAGAAACTTCGGCGCAATTCTTTACTTGTTTCTAAATGATCCTCCTGTACTCCTCTCCGCACAGGACGAGCCCGAAGGACTCGGCCTCAACAGAATAAGATCCTAAGATCCTAAGATCCTATAATCCTTCTCTCCTCCTCTTGTATACCGGATCAGCGGCTGCCTGCCTGCCTGCCTAGCTGCCTACCTACTTGGATATTCAATCGTTGTCTGCTTCCTGCTGCTTCTATGAGTCTCGGGATAGACAGAGGAAGCCAGGGGGGCCAGTTTTCGGTCTGTTGAGTTCAATGAGGCTCTTGGCCGAACGCGAGTAAGTGCTTTTGACTTTTCCTTCCTTTGCAATCACGGTTTTTTTTTTTTTTTTTTTTTTTTTGACGCTTGACGCAAAGGGAAAGTGACAGAGCCGATGTGGGGTATTGGCTGTAATGAGAGGCGATGCGGGTATTTTGTGAAGAAGAAACTTTATAATTAAAATGGTAAAGGTAGCGGATGTGAAAATGATGAAATGGACCAGGAGTTGATTATATCGCGCAAGTACTGTTACTGTTAATAGCGATATTTTCACTTGGCCTTTTATAATAATAATAATAATAATAATAATAATAATAATAATAATAATATAATAATAATAATGACAGTGAGGAGAACTGTATAAAATCAGTTCCACTGATGCTTCCATTCTTTTTTACATAATAATAATAATAATAATAATAATAATAATAATAATAATAATAATAATAATAATAATAATAATAATAATAAAAATAACAGCGGGAAGAATTGTATATAATCAATTCCATAGAAGCTTCCATTCCTTTTAAAATAATAATAATAATAATAAATAATAATAATAATAATAATAATAATAATAATAATAATAATAATAATAATAATAATAATAATAATAATAATAATAACAGGGAGAAGAACTGTATAAAACCAATTCCGCTGATGCTTCCATTCTTTTTAACATA
>NC_089781.1:24077880-24085380 GCF_040412425.1 Macrobrachium rosenbergii
CTCTCTCTTACGCGCATATATGCACCCTCTCAGAGATACTGGTTTGCTCACTTTACTTCGTACTTCCGTGATAATGTTCGTATAAATGGAAGGATTTTCTCTCTCTCTCTCTCTCTCTCTCTCTCTCTCTCTCTCTCTCTCTCTCTCTCTCTCTCTCATATATGCACCCTCTCAGAGATACTGGTTTGCTCACTTTACTTCGTACTTCTGTGATAATGTTCCTAAAATTGAAAGGATTACTCTCTCTCTCTCTCTCTCTCTCTCTCTCTCTCTCTCTCTCTCTCTCTCTCTCTCTCTCTCTCTTTTACTCGCATATGCACTCTCTCAGAGATATCTCTCTCTCTCTCTTACCCACACACAGTTCCTCGTTGGACGAGTAGGTAGAGTTCTCGGCTATCACTCTGCTAGGCCCGAGTTCGAGTCTCCGGCCGGCCAATGAAGAATTACAGGAATTTATGTCTGGTGACAGAAATTCATTTCTCGGTATAATGTGGTTCGGATTCCACAATAAGCTGTAGGTCCCGTTGCTAGGTAACCAATTGGTCTTAGCCACGTAAAATAAGTCTAGTCCTTCTGGCCAGCCCTAGGAGAGCTGTTAATCAGCTCAGTGGTCTGGTTAAACTAAGGTATACTTTTTTCATACGCACTCTCTCAATTACACCGGTCGGCTCAATTCACTCAGTACCTCTGTGATAATATTCGTAAAATTGAAAAGACGCTGTTTCTTTTTTACTGATGCTCAAATGAAGTTCTTCCAACTTGAGTACATTAACTTGTTACTTTTCAAGTTGCCGTACTGGTCTTGCATATCAATTTAACTTTCAGGGGCCATTTAATGAGGACTGCGGCATAAAAACGATTCATTCTAAGATTGTGTCATTCTAAATTCATGATTCAGTGGGAACAAAAATCAATTTTTAATTTTCTGTAAAAGAAAACTATTGAGATGGCTTTGTCTGCCCGTCCGGACTTTTTCTATCCGCCCTCAGATCTTAAAAACTACTGAGGCTAGAGGGATGCAAATTGGTATGTTGATCATCCACCCTCCAGTCATCAAACATACCAAATTGCAGCCCTCTCGCCTCGGTAGTTTTTTTTTTTATTTTATTTAAAGTTTAGGTTATCCACGATCGTGCGTCTGGCAACGCTATAGGACAGGCCATCCCCGGCCAGTAGTTAAAGTTTCATGGGCCGCGCCTCATACAGCAATGCTGTACAGAAAACTCGATTAAGCCGAAGAAACTACGGCGCATTTTTTACTTGTTTCATCTCTGTTCTTCTCTAATCGCAAACACGTAATCACTGTCGAGATTATGCATGGAATTATTAATCCCGGATTTATTGACGGATTTAAAGAAAAATCCTACATAAATTGGATGGGATGTGAAGGCTTCTTTTGAATATATTAGAAAAACAAATGGATGTAAAATCATGCCTTTTTTTTTCCTGTCCGGCCCTCTTCCCCCCACCCACCCCTTCTCTCTCTCTCTCTCTCTCTCTCTCTCTCTCTCTCTCTCAGACACAATCACTTTTTTTTACATAATTTGTACTCGAAGTCTTATATGAAATTACATGTTAAGAAAAACAAATATTCCTCTCTCTCTCTCTCTCTCTCTCTCTCTCTCTCTCTCTCTCTCTCTCTCTCTGGCGTACTTTCCTCCCTTACTCTGACATTGTCGAATATTGCGGCAAAAAAAAACCTCCATTCCTAGTCTGAATATTCAGAATACTGCGGCAAAAAAATAAAAACACAAACTGCTAGCCTGAATATTCAGAATATCGACGCAAAATAAAACTTCTATCGCTAGTGTGAATATTCAGAATACCAGTGGAAAAAAACACCCACTGCTAGTCTGAATATTCAGAATATTGCCCCAAAAAAACTCCCAGTGCCAGTCTCAATACTCAGAAACACTGCCGCAAAAAACTCCCATTGCTAGTCTGAATATTCAGAACACTGCTGCAAATAAAACTCCCATTGCAATACTGAATATTCAGGATAACATTGCAAAAAAACTCTTATTGCAAACAATTGCAAAAAAGCAAAAATAAAACCTTCCATCTGCGTGGTACACTTATATTAAGGAGCTCACTTGACGAACAGCAACTTGGGGGGAAGAAGACGAGCGTAAAGATATCCATCGGGGAAGAAGAAGAAGAAGAAGAAGAAGAAGAAGAAGAAGAAGAAGAAGAAGAAGAAGAAGAAGAAGAAGGAGGAGGAGGAGGAGGAGGAGGAGGAAGAGGGGTTGGGAGGTGCCGGTTAGGAGGAGGAAATGATAGGAGTGAGAGGAAGGGTAGGGTAGGGGTAGTTCGGGGTTGATAGAAGGAGGAGGAGGAGGAATAGGGGGAGGAGTAGGAGGAAAAGGAGTTAGAGGAAGGGTGGGGTTGGTGGACAGGGGGTTGAAATGAGGAGGAGGAGGAGAGGGAGGAAATGATAGAAGTTAGACGAAGGATGATGGGTACGAAGATAGAAGGAATAGGTAGAAGTGTAAGGGGTGTGGGGGGCGGGTGGAGGGGGGGGTGAGGGGAGGGAAATGTTAACAGGAGGAGGGAATGATGAAGGAGATAATGCCTCAATATTCGTACCTCGATAATGGATATCTTTTAAATTCTCTGCGGAGAAAAACGAAACGGCAAAGGAGAGAGAAAGAGAGACGGAGAAAGAGGGAAAAAGAAGCAAAAGGCAATATAATAATAATAATAATAATAATAATAATAATAAATAATAATAATAATAATAATAATTAATACGGAAAGGCACAACTGTTCTACACACATACCATTCTAAAGTTTATCAATTAAGGTACCCTGTCGAAAACTTAGGATACACACACACACATAAAGAGAGAGAGAGAGAGAGAGAGAGAGAGAGAGAGAGAGAGAGAGAGAGAGAGAGAGAGAGGTATTCAAGCCACCGAAGAACAGATAATAATAATAATAATAAACACAGAAAGGCACCATTGTAAGAATCACCAATAAACGCATCTTGCTGAAAACTTAGGAGAGAGAGAGAGAGAGAGAGAGAGAGAGAGAGAGAGAGAGAGAGAGAGAGAGAGAGAGAGGCGTGTACAAGCCACCACAGAGCAGATTATAATAATAATAATAATAATAATAATAATAATAATAATAATAATAATAATGACAGAAAGGCACCATTGTGAGAATCATCAATAAACGCATCTTGCTGAAAACTTAGTACAGAGAGAGAGAGAGAGAGAGAGAGAGAGAGAGAGAGAGAGAGAGAACGGGTGATAAACGACGGCGAAAAACTGCATTGACCCCAGAATTTATTAAAAAAGGTTTTGATTTCTCTGTTGATGCAAAAATCGACGCTGCTGGAACCGATCCCGGTCAGTAAATCACTGGAGCGGACCAAAGCAGGAAGGGGGAATTGATTCAAATGGAAATTGATATGATGAGACTGACGATGATAATGATGATAATGATGATGATGATGATGATGATGGTAGCGGAGGGAAATCGTTATGATTTCTCCCGGGGTTCAGGTTTCGGGTTTCGTCAAAATATGCATCTTGAATACTTCATCTGTACGTCGGTTTACCTATCTATCTATCATACATATATACATACACACACACATCTGTATGTATGTATATATATATATATATATATATATATATATATATATATATATATATATATATATATATATATATATTTATATGTATATATATATATATATATATATATATATATATATATATATATATATATATATACTGTATATATATATTATATACATACATAAAATATGTAAATAAATATATATATATATATATATAGATTATATATAATATATATGTATATATATATATACATATATATATATTTATATGTATATATATATATATATATATATATATATATATACTGTATATATATATATATACATACTGTATATATATATTATACATACATACTGTATATATTATACATACATACTGTATATATATATTATATACATACATAAATTATATAAATATATATATATATATATATATATATATATATATATATATATATATATATATGTATTATATATAATATATATATAATATATACATGTATATAATTTGTATATGTGTGCGCTTGTACGCATGCATATGTGAATATTCCTAATCAAATTGTAAATATCTTAGGTAACGCCAACACACAAACTTAATTTCCAATATTCGTCTCCTTACAAAGGTTTCGCTCGCTTGCCCTACCAAAAAAAAAAATATATAAAAAGATAATAAAAAAAACTACTCCACTCACCGCATTGACCCTATATCGAGAATCGCGTAAAACAAGAGAAACCTAAAGAGATATTTCTGCCAACCCTCAGACGCTAAATGAACCCTCTTAAATACCGGAAGTGCCGTTAATCAAGTAAATTTGGTGAAGACACTGGGAAAAGTCCTATTAATTACGGCCTCTCTGCAAACAATGTAACATCTCGGCTGAATTGGCTCGAATATACTAACAATATTAATAACACTTGCTGCGGAGGAAGTCTGTGCTTGTTGATATTGTCATTGAGAATACCACCACAATTACTATATATATATATATATATATATATATATATATATATATATATATATATATATATATATATATATATATATATATATATATATATATATATATATATATATTATATATATATATATATATTTATATAGTACATACATATATATACATGTTTATATGTATATAAATATTTCTATTTATATACATATTATATATATATATATATAATATATATATATATATATATATATATATATATATATATATATATATATATATATATATATATATACTGTCTATATTCAATGACCTTATCTACGTCTCTAAAAATCACGGCACCATTTACGAAAGTGGAAAGCATACAAAATTCACTATAAATATTAAAATATCATTCGTATATGATCGTGCAAATTCAAGATGAAACAATATACGATTCTTACCGGAACGTCTAAGCCGCTTGATGTACGGTTGTCAGATTTATGTATTCAATACGATGGGACATTCATAATGAACAATTCTAAAACGCCATTTACCTGAAAAAAAATAAATAAGAAAATTATTATTATTATTATTATTATTATTATTATTATTATTATTATTATTATTATTATTGATGTTTTTGTCGTTATTTTTAGTGTTTGTTTTATACTGATATCACATAATACAATACATTATAAACATGGTTACAATAATTATGAAAATAACTATGTTCATACGTGCATGAAGTGATAAACAGAGGGAACAGAATAACAAATAAATAAGATGATACTGACAGACAAAAATAAACACACAGAAACACCACGAGACCACACCTCTCGCCCTGCGGGTCCCAGTTGTCACAGGTATTGAAAATACAAGTAAAAGATCTGCCATTCTGAATTATGGAGGAACACGTGTCATAATATTTGATTTATATTTCATTTTGTCATTTTCTGTGTGGGGGGCGGGGGCGTACGGAACATATAAATTTGAATATCTGGAGTAAAAGAACACTGGAATTTTCAAGAAGTTTTTTCCAAATAAAGATCAGTACTGGAATATCCAAAAACCATTAGCTACTGAACTTTCTTCTGAGCAAATAAACCTCTCACAGAAACCATTAGAAACTGAACTTTCTTTTCAGCAAACAAACCTTTCACAGACCATTAGCTACTAAACTTTCTTTTATGCAAATAAACCTTTCACAGAAACCATTAGCAACTGAACTTTCTTTTCAGCAAACAAACCTTTCACAGGAACCATTAAAGAACTGGACTTTCTTTTCAGCAAATAAACCTTTCACAGGCCATTAGCTACTAAACTTTCTTTTATGCAAATAAACCTTTCACAGAAACCATTAGGTATTGCACTTTCTTCTCAGTCAATAAAGCTTTCACAGAAACCATTAGCTATTGCACTTTCATCTCAGTAAATAAAGTTTTCACCGAATCCATTAGCTATTGCACTTTCATCTCAGCAAATCAACCTTTCTGGGAAAGCATCAGTCTTTGAAATTTATTGTTGGAAGACCACCCTCCACAAAGAACATTAAATTTTGAACTTTCTTCTTTGATTTTGATCTTTCGTTTTGTCAGACAATCATTTTCTAGAAAACATAAGAGATACAACAATTATTTTAGTAGGTGGCAGTTCCATAGAAAGCTGACCTAAAGGACCTCTTTCTTGGTAGATAACCTTTTCCGTGAAAGCATTACAGTAGTTACTGGATTTTCTTTTATGGCACAACCTTTTACTGAAAGCAACAGCCACAGAATCTCTCTCTCTCTCTCTCTCTCTCTCTCTCTCTCTCTCTCTCTCTCTCTCTCAGAAATCAAGTTTTTCATAAAGTATGAGAACAGTAACAAACCAAGTACAAGGTCTCTCTCTCTCTCTCTCTCTCTCTCTCTCTCTCTCTCTCTCTCTCTCTCTCTCTCTCACACACAACACACACACACATAAAAAACCAAACTTTCACAAAGTATGAGAATTGGAACAAAACAGCACAAAATCTCTCTCTCTCTCTCTCTCTCTCTCTCTCTCTCTCTCTCTCTCTCTCTCTCTCTCCTGAACTTTCTTACTGGCATTCAAAGCTTCTGCAAAGATCATCACCCAAAGATCTTGCTTCTCAGCAATCAAATCTTTCACAGAAAGCACAAGAGCTCCAGACTTTCTTTTTCGGCAGGTACCCCTTTCACGAAAAGGCATTCCAAGGAAGGAGGGGTGAGAGGGGAAGGGCAGGGGAGGGGTGGCGTGGGCTCACCTACAAAAATTAATCACCTGTGACGCTGGCCACGCAGGTGCTTCCTTCTGATAACGTCGAAAAGCCCACCCGAGGAACGTGCCCGGGGTAATGAGAGGTGATTCGTGGCTGGAATGAGAATCAGATTCCAGGCGGATTTCCTAAGGACGTGCTTGCTCTGAGAGAGAGAGAGAGAGAGAGAGAGAGAGAGAGAGAGAGAGAGAGAGAGAGAGAGAGAGAGAGAGACCCTGTGTCTGATGTTTTTGTCACTGTTCCCGTACTTGGGGAAAAAATTATTTTTGAGAGAGAGAGAGAGAGAGAGAGAGAGAGAGAGAGAGAGAGAGAGAGAGAGAGAGAGAGAGAGAGAGAGACCTTGTGTCTAATGTTTTTGTCACTGGTCCCATACTTTGGTAAAAAATTATTCTTGACAGCGAGAGAGAGAGAGAGAATAATTTGGAATAACTAATTTTATTATATACTAATACTACTGTTAATATTACTGCTACTAAAATTACTACTATTACTTTTTTTTTTGGGGGGGAGGGCTGTCTATCACAGTCATCCTATTCGACTGGTGTTTTTTTTTTTTTTTATAGAGTGGAGGGTTCCGGGGTGCATCCTGCCTCCTTAGGAGTCCATCACTTTTCTCACTATGTGCGCTGTTTCTAGTAGCACACTTCTGCATGAGTCCTGGAGCTACTTCGGCATCTAGTTTTCCCAGGTTCCTTTTCAGGGATCTTGGGATC
>NC_089781.1:24092880-24100380 GCF_040412425.1 Macrobrachium rosenbergii
TTGAGATATATATATATAAAATACGAAATATATGAATACATCTTTATTTTACATGTAGAGTTTGAGAGAGAGAGAGAGAGAGAGAGAGAGAGAGAGAGAGAGAGAGAGAGAGAGAGAGAGAGAGAGAGAGTTGGAATGTCTATATCCATAATTCAACTCTTGAGAAAGCGTGGTAGAGAAAAGTGTGGTTACAGGTAGAAGGAAAGACTAAAACCAAATAAATTTCCCAGGTGAAAATATTGGGTCCGTGCGTGTGTCTGTATTACGAGAAGCGAATATATAACAATGAGATTATTTTCGAACATTCCAGAGTTTTAGTTTTCTGTAAAAGAAAACTATTGTTCCGCTTTGTTTGTCCGTCCGCACTTTTTCTGTCATCCCTCAGATCTTAAAAACTACTGAGGCTAGAGGGCTGCAAATTGGGAAGTTCATCATCTACCCTCCAATCATCAATCATACCAAATTGCAGTCCTCTAGCCTCAGTAGTTTTTATTTTATTTAAGGTTAAATTTAGCCATAATCGTGCTTCTGGCAACGATATAGGATAGGCCAACACCGGGCGGTGGTTAAAGTTTCATGGCCCGCGGCTCATACAGCATTATACCGAGACCCCCAAAAGGATAGATCTAATTTCGGTGGCCTAGATTATGCGCTGTATAGAAAACTCGATTGCGCCAACAATCTTTGTTAGGGCTACAACTGAAAGCAAGCGCTTGATCAAACGCTGATCAGCTTCTTTGAACGCTGCCTACAGTGCGCCATACGCTTGGCACCGCTTTCTGCCTTTCTCTTCGGTCTCTTCATCCCTGGCTGTCCAGCTTCTTTAACTTTCCAGGGCTTCAGCTGTCAATCTCGACTGTGAACAAATGATCCGAGTGACCCCTTCGAGGGGTCTAGAAGTATGACTTACTGGTTTGGTAATAATAATAATAATAATAATAATAATAATAATAATAATAATAATAATAATAATAATAATAATAATAATAATAATAATAATAGGAAGAATATTCTAAAGCAAGCATATTATTTGCGAACAAATCTTCCGAGCGAGCCCTATGAGACTCATTGGTCTGGTTAATAATAATAATAATAATAATAATAATAATAATAATAATAATAATAATAATAATAATAATAATAATAATAATAATACTTCCTTAATGGTCAGGAAACTTGATACGCAAGGAAAGTCATTATTGAGTTTCTCAACAGTAAGAGTTAAATTTGCTTCGCTTTAAAAAATATTGAAATATTTTATTTTTTATTTTTCGTTTGATCTGGATAAATCTGATCAGCTCAATTTGTATCTAGCAACATTTAAGGTTAATAGTTCCACTTCCTTGCTTTACCCAAAGATAAGTTTTTACCCAATGGTAAGTGTTATCAACAGAAGTTTGGATTTTTTCTTTTTTTTTCTTTTTTTACAAATTCTCTCCAATGTTAAATAATCTTATCAAACATTTCTTTCTCATCTGCTCAATTTGTAGGTATGGATGTTAGAAAATTTTTGTATTTACAAATTATATTTAATTCTTTTCTTTTTCTACAATGTTAAATAATCTTATCAAACATTTCTTTCTCATCTGCTCAATTTGTAGGTATGGATGTTAGAAAATTATTTTCTTTTTCTTTTACAAATTATAGATAATTATTTTTTTTACAAATTCTCTAGTGTTAAATAATCTTGTAAAGCTTTATTTGTTAGGACTTTTTAAAGCTTTTTAAACTTTCTAGAACGAAGGAAAAACAATGTTCAGATAAAGCATTATCAACAGAGGTATGGGAGTTAGAAAATCATTTTTTTCTACGAATTTTCTATTGATAAATAATCTTGTACAATACTTTTTTATGACTTTTTTAAAGCCAAGTTTCAGAAACTTTCTAGAACGAAGGAAGAACAATGTGCAGATAAAAAGAAAGATAAATTTCCTACCCCGCGTACCCCTTCCAAGCTGACCTGACCCCTCCATCAACACCCACCCACCTGAACCTGAAGACACCCTTCTGTTCCTTGGTATATTGTGTGTGTGGGCACCTCATGCCTCTCCTGTGGTCTAGAGCCATGAGGCCCCTGCCAGGGGTCTGTGGGCACCCTGGGATGCCGTGCCCAGGACGCCAGGACCGCCGGGGAGACTCCACGGGGCGCAGAAACTCACAGGGAGTTTACATTCGCCCTATCAAATGCCATACATAATAATAAATATTTGTTCTATCAGTGTTAAGCAATCGACCATAACGAAATGATAGACGCCCGCCAGATCTCTATGGATTGATGGATTGCGCGGCGCCCCTGACGCAGATGGACGACCGTGTTGTCTTCTTCTTCTTCTTCTTCTTCTTCTTCTTCTTCTTCTTCTTCTTCTTCTTCTTCTTCCAGAGACTTCCTTCCAGATCCCGTCTTTGCACTGAGCATGGAGGAACTTGTACGTAACCATTTTCCAGTTTCCAGCACTCGCATATCTGTTTCATCTTTCGTACACCCTCAAGTTCCAAATGCTCCTACGTCTATTTTTTTTTTTTGTTTATCCTTTTTTTAACAGATATGCCTGTGTATATCACTAACAGAGAACACGTTAAGTGCCCCTGGGAGTCTCCTTTTTTTTTTTTTTTTTTTTGCCCCGGGAAAAATAATGATAATCTCTTGCGGTGGCCTCTTGAGAAGACAAGAGCCTCGGACTCTTCTCCTTCCCTCCGCGCCAAAGAGGACTAAGAGGAACGCTTTCATTGGGTCCCTCTTCAACGTGCTATCTGCAGGGTAGTCGCCCTTACGGACGAAAGCGTCCTACGATCCTCTAACAGAACTCCCCCAGCAGCGACGGCATGTATAGGTCTTCGCAGGAGGCATTTGTCTTTGAAGTGTTTTATTTTATTGATACGATATTAGTTATTGGTCGTACTTCATCTCCCCGGATAGATAAGGAGGCAAACTGGAATAAATTTGGCGGGGAGGCAAAGGTGGAAACCATAAGCACGATTGCAAGATGATAATCGCCGGATGTTAACATATATATTATCCCGAGAACACAGGACACCCGCTGCATATCGTGCGCATGCGTTCAAACATTTATACCTAATGACATTGCGGATGAAACGTATAGACTTTTTGAGTCTTTTTCGATGCTGGCTATTGTTGACATACTTGGTTAACATGGCAGACCCCACGCTTCGTGCTGAACAATGACTCACAAAGTACTTGGGTTTTTCTAGTGATTGTTTGCATTATTTGCTGGTCTTACAGTCCTCCAGCACGGGCTCTTGCTCCTGAAGCAGGACATAATTTAGTACCATTGTCAGAAGTTTCCCTACAACATGTCATCAACACGCGTCGACAACATACGATTATCCAGCACTTGCCAGATTCGTTTCTCCAATTACGGTCGTCAACTTGTTTTAAACATGTTTGAGATATGTATGTGACAAGTTCCAAACGTTTGTTTGCGACATTTTTCATGCAGTGCAGACACCCTTTTGAAAAATTACACAGCCAAGTATGATTATGTTCAGCACGGGCTCTTGCTTCAGAAGCAGAACGTAGCTTAGTACCAGAAGATCCCTACAACCGTCTGTCTTGCATAAGGATACGCCCATACTGCACTCGAACATGTCATCAACACATGTCGGCAACTTATAGCACACACACATCACAAACAGGTTAAATACAAGTTAACAACGTTTTTAATGGTAGTCCTCACCAGTACTTCATGCAATTGTCCAGCTTTGGTCAGAGTTGTTCTACACTTTTGGTCGATGACTTGTTGCAAACCTGTTTGTGATATGTATGCGATTAATTCCCAACGTTTGTTTATGACATGACTTATTGTAGTAATGTAGTTACACTTTAGGAAAAAAATTATTACAAGTCCAAGTTCTGCCTTCTGGATTCAGGTTACAACTAAATCTTGGTCCAACTGTTTGTAAGCCCAACTGTTTGTAGATCCAAATGTTTGTAAGTCCAACTATTTGTAGGTCCAAATGTTTGAAGGCCCAAATGTTTGTAGGCCCAACTGTTTGTAAGTCTAACTGTTTGTAGGTCTAACTGTTGATAAGTCCAACTGTCTGTAGGTCCAACTGTTTGCAAGTCCAACTGTTTGTATGTCCAACTGTTTGTAAGTCCAACTGTTTGTAAGTCCAACTGTTTGAAGGTCCAACTGTTTATAAGTCCGACTATTTGTAGGTCCAACTGTTTGTAAGTCCAACTCTTTGCAAGTCCAACTGTTTGAAGGTCCAACTGTTTGTAGGTCCAACTGTTTGTAAGTCCAACTGTTCGTAAGTCCAACTTACTACCTACTTACTACCTACTAATACCACTACTGCAGATACCCATTATAGAAATTTTCAAGTCAGACTGAACAGGTCATCAATGACTTTCAGAGATATCACTAAGAACAGATAATCATCAAAGCCCATCCTGGTAGCTCAAAGTTCAATATTTATTTAAAAATAAAATTAAAATATTTATCATTCGAAGACGAAACCAGCACTCTATGTGAAATTATTAATTGAGTTTTCTTGTGAAGAATCGTTACCAATTATTCCATCACAAAATATCTCGTCCAGAGAAGACTAGTGGATTTAACAGCGTGAAAAACTAGTAAAAAATGCGCCGAAGTTTCTTCAGCGCAATCGAGTTTTCTGTACAGCCGCTACACCGTATAATCAAGGCCGCCGAAAATAGATCTACCTTTCGTTGGTCTCGGTATAATGCTGTATGAGCCGCGACCCATGAAACTTTAACCACGGCCTGGTCGTGGCCTATCCTATATCGTTGCCAGAAGCACGATTATGGCTAAGTTTAACTTTAAATAAAAAAAAAACTACTGATGCTAGAGGGCTGCAATTTGGTATGTTTGATGACTGGAGGGTGGATGATCAACATACCAATTTGCAGCCCTCTAGCCTCAGTAGTTTTTTAGATCTGAGGGCGGACAGAATAAAGTGCGGACGGACAGACAAAGCCGGCGCAATGGTTTTCTTTTACAGAAAACTAAAACAAGGCAAAACTGAATTCAATTACAAAGTACGAATCAATTGTTTCCTATGCCATTTTTAAAGGATATTTGATATGTTCTTTTCCCCCCAAAAAATGTTGTCAAATAGAAAAATGTATATTGAACCTCTATTAATATAAACAAAATAATATTGTAAGTGAGACATTCATTCTCAGTGCTGTATAAACTTATTTATCTAATATTTATACTTATTTTTATACATATATATACATACAGTACATCTATATATATGTATATAGATATATTTATACATTTATATATAGCATATATATATATAATATTCCGTAATATGTATATATATATATATACACAAAACTTCTGCAGAATATATAATGACCTACCATTATCATCATTATACTCATCATCATCATTATTTTGACATTAATAACAAAGACTCCGATGTCCAAATAGAGAGACAAATTGGCTTTTCTTTCCTTTGGCAAAACTGTCTCTCTCATTGGCCTCAAATTATCTTTTTCCAGCGAATTATTATTAACTGAGGATTAAATAGTGCAGAGTATTTTGAAATCCTAACGACCAAGGAAAGAGGTTCTCTAAACCGCCAATAATTGGTTAGATTGGCGTTCAAGGTTCTTCAGAAAAGTTATATCTTCTTTTATTACTGCAGACGAAATTTTCTGTCATTTTACAAACACACACGCACATATATATGATATATATATGATATATATATATATATATATATATATATATATATATATATCATATACATACACACTGTGTATATGTACTGAATATACATATATGTGTGTATATATATGTATAAATATGTATATATATACACACATATAGACGTTAAGAATGCCATGTGGGTTTACGCATGTATATAATAATATATATATATATATATATATATATATATATATATATATATATATATATATATATATATATATATATATATATATGTAAATATGTAAATACGTGCCCATATACATACACATAATTTATATATATATACACATATATATATATATGTGTATATATATATATATATATATATATATATATATATATATATATATATATATATATATATATATAAGGAGGTCACGTTGCCGACCTGACTTCTCGTAGTCAGGTCGACAACGTGACCTCCTTGTGATTAAGGTAACTCGGGTTCGCTTCCCGCGGCTGGCCGTCACAGGCTCTTCAATTTCTTCCCTTTGGATCTATCGGCTTCGTAGTTACAAGCATATCCAAAAAAGCGCGAAGAATTAAAAAAAGTTAAGAGGGCATTGTGGCTATTAGAATTACATATGTGTCTGGTAAAAGTGACCAGTAGATTCTGCATATATATATATATGTATATGTATATATACATATATATATCTCTGAATCTTTACAAGGTCTTCATCTATCCAGCTATATCCCTTCCAGCAGAATAAAAAAAACTCCTAAGAAACAGCCAGACTATTCTTTATGAAAATGCACTTTCAACCATGCTGTGTGCTTTATGCATGCAAGCAAATACACTTAAACATTCATACGTAAGTCATCATATTACTTAAAAACACATATCAAGTAAACTTTTCACGTATTTACTCTCAAATATACATAATTAAGAAATGTAAACATTCTTAACAAGACCGCAGAATGGGGGAATAGAGAGAGAGAGAGAGAGAGAGAGAGAGAGAGAGAGAGAGAGAGAGAGAGAGAGAGAGAGAGATCATGTGGGTCAGAATTAGACAGATCCATTAATTAAACATAACGGATTCAGGAGTAGAGAAAAAAGTTAGTCTTAACTGAGGAGGGGAGAGGAACATGAGAGACTTGTATGGGAAATGAGGTAGGAGGCAGAGAATACGACTCAGAAGTTCCAGAGTCTCTTTTACGCTTTTATAGTTGATCACTGAGCGCGCACGCGCACGCGCGCACACACACACACACACACACACACACACACACACACACACACACACACACACACATATATATATATATATATATATATATATATATATATATATATATATATATATATATGTATGTATGTATGTATGTATGCTTGAATTATTTTCATACCTCATGGATGTGGTACTTTCATTCCTGTATTTTCATAATTACACATGACTGTAATCTCTACTGTCAAGTTTTTTCATTTTCGTCTCGTATGACTACTTACGTAACTTTATCGTGTTCTGTATCTCCAATTATTATTTTCATAGTTTATCGTATTGTTACTCTCGTAGTTTCAAAATTTATCGCATTTTCAATTTCATAAATCGGTAATTTCTCTCACTCCGTTCATGTAGTTTAAACAATTCATCACATTTCAAAATTTTTCAGGTTCGAAATTCATTATTTCTTCAAATTTCTCGTCTTGTCAATTTTCTAATTTCAAAATTTTTCGTCTTGTCAATTTCCTGATTTCAAAATTTCTCGTCTTGTCAATTACCTAATTTCAAAATTTCTCGTCTTGTCAATTTCCTAATTTCAAAATTTCTCGTCTCGTCAATTTCCCAAT
>NC_089781.1:24105380-24165380 GCF_040412425.1 Macrobrachium rosenbergii
ATTGCTTAACAAGACAAATTTGGTTATCAAGACAAATTTGGTTTTCAAGACAAAATTGCTTACCAAGACAAATTTGGTTATCAAGACAAAATCGGTTATCGAGACAAATTTGGTTTTTATGACAAATTTGGTTATCAACAATAATATTAGGTTATCGAGACACAATCGGTTATCAAGACAAATTTGGTTATCAAGACAAAATCGGTTATCGAGACAAATTTGGTTTTCAAGACAAATTTGGTTATCAAGACAAATCCGGGTATCAAAATAAATTTGGTTACCAACACAAATTTGGTTATCATTTCCCAGAAGTCGAAAGAAATACAGAGTTAATTAGGTTTGGTTCTCGTGAAGGTCTGTACATTGGTGTTTCTCCCTTCATATTATGACACTAAGTTTCCGAAGCCTTTGAGAGGAGAGAAAACGGTCAAGATTTATGCGAATTTATTTCTTTCATCTCTCATTCGTCGTGGTCCTTATAACAACATAATCTGACTGCGGAAATCTCTTTAATTACATAAAACATATAACTGATCACTTATTGACGTAAGGTATATAACTGATCACTTGTCAAGAAAATCATAGTTAATGCAGTATTAATGTACGTACCGTGAAGTACTTAACTGAGGTGATGCACAACGCGACTATATTAGCAATAACAGACTTAACAAAAGCAAGATTGACAAGATGAAATAGTAGAAACAAACAAAAAACAAGGAATGATCGATGACATCGATGACGTCAGCGACGAATCCGACAACTGAGCCTTGCCTTGAGGTCGACAATGACACAAGCAACACGTGAAGAAGAACCTTACACTGCAAAGAATAAATAAATAAATGAAGAAATAAATAAATAAACAAAATGAATAAATAAATAGCGGATAAGAACAAAAATATTTTGCAACTTGAGATGACATCTTCGCGCAACAAAGAAAGGATAATATAAAAATAAAAAGAGATTCCTCCTCCTACGAGAGAGAGAGAGAGAGAGAGAGAGAGAGAGAGAGAGAGAGAGAGAGAGAGAGAGAGAAGAACCATACACTAGAAAAATAAAAAAATAATTAACGGTGAAGAAAAAAAATATTTTGCAAAGATAATATTAGAAAGAGATACTCTTACTCACTCTCCTACCGATCCTCCTCCTCCTCCTCCTCCTAAGAGAGAGAGAGAGAGAGAGAGAGAGAGAGAGAAAATAAATAAATAACGGATAAGAACAAAAATATTTTGCAACTGACGATGACATCTCCGAGGAACAAAGAAAGGATAATATTAAGAGAGACTATTCCTCCTCCTCCTCCCCCCCTCTTACGAGAGAGAGAGAGAGAGAGAGAGAGAGAGAGAGAGAGAGAGAGAGAGAGAGAGAGAGAGAGAGGGCACCGCTGATGCTGGTGCTGCCGTCGGACAGCGTTTGACTGAAAGGAGAGGCGTCGTTGGGGGCGATTTATCACGCCTAATCCCCCGTAAGTAGTTGTCAAATTTCAAGAGGTATTCAGGGAGACAATAGCGTAATCCGCTCCGTCAAAAGGCCTTCGTCAACGCACTGGTCCTCCAGGTCCAGAAAGACCGTGGGTAGGTGTAGGAAGCCATGAGAGAGAGAGAGAGAGAGAGAGAGAGAGAGAGAGAGAGAGAGAGAGAGAGAGAGTTCCGAAGAACGTGTAGGTGGATGCAAGGTAAGAGAGACGGACCCTCCGTATGCATGTTGTACCATAATTATTCCCTCCTACTCTGTCTCCTTCTCTCCTTTCTCCTACCCTTTCTACCTCTTCCCCCTCTTCTCTCCATTCTTTCCCTCACCCACACTTGATCTCTTTCTTTTCTTTCTTGCTAAAAGCCTCTCATCTACAGATGTTCGCTGGTCACGTCCAGCAAATTCGCTCATTGATGCTCCATTGTTTAATGGCGCTGATCTCCAAAGCTTTTGCTTTTATTCAGAGGAGTCAGCAAGAACACATACTCAGTTTTACGTCTAGACAAACGCCTATATATATACATATATATATATATATATATATATATATATATATATATATATATATATATATATATATATATATATATATATATATATATATATATATATATATATATATATATATATATATATATATATATATATATATATATATATATATATATATATATATATATATATATATATATATATATATATATATATATATATATATATATATATATATATATATATATGTGTGTGTGTAATGTATTGGGAATTTGTATTCCACTGTAAACCTTGAATGCAAACAGGAAACAAATCGAGAAACACCTTACCCCACAGAATTCGAACCCGTGACTTGAACATCTGTTATTGTGTGTTTGTTCATTGTTTACAAGCTCTTGTGCAGATGCCAGTGAGTTCTTAGGAAACTTTAAACAGTCTTTAATATATAAAATCGATCACATACAAACAGAATAAATAAAACAAATTAACCGAATCTTTTTTATATATTATTGTTTTCAGAGGTCGACGAGCAGCCAAGACCATAAGACAAGGTTAGGTAGGACGGAGAGGGAGAGAGGGAGAGGGAGAGGGAGAGGGAGAGGGAGAGAGAGAGGGAGAGAGAGAGTGGGAGGGGGAGGGGGAGGGGGAGGGGGAGGGAGACGTGATGTACCCTCTGAGTTATTTGGATGGTACTGAAGGTAGGGGAGGCGGGGTCCCCCTAGGGATAGGAGGAATAAACCCCCCCTGTGGGTTCACAGATGGAACAAGTTAGCGATAATGATTCCACAGTTTCTGGGACTCCATGACAATGCAAGGTGTCCTCAGCTGAGGCCATAGGGATTATCTCATATCCTCCGGCGGTCGACGTGAGTAGTGTCTGAATAATAATGATAATTCGTTATTATTATTATTATTATTATTATTATTATTATTATTAGGAGTTATTGGTATGATGACTATTATTCGATAACAGTGATAGTAGTAGTAGTAGTAGTACCAATAAGAGTATAAATAATTACCATTAATTTTAATGATAATTATAATTATTATCATTACCGTTATTATTATTAGTCACTCAGTTATTAGCATGATTACTAGTATTCAATAGTGATGATGATATTATTATTATTATTATTATTATTATTATTATTATTATCATTATTATTATTATTATTATTATTATTATTAGCAGCAGCAGCAGCAGTCGTAGTAGCAGTAGCAGTGCTAGTTATTACCATTATTCAATAATAATAATAATAATAATAATAATAATAATAATACCTTATTATTATAACCTCTATAAATACTAATTGTCATCATTATCTTTCCAGCTCTGTGCCTTTCTCCATAACATCTGAGATGGGAGGAAGGGGCAGAAGGAAGGTGGGGTGGGGGAAGACTCCAGGTACAACCCCTCCCTCTTACAGAAGAGATTACTCAGGGGATGAGGTGCTAACCCCACGGTGGTCAAGGTTGGATATTATTCGGTGGCGGTAACCACCCCACATACTGCCCAGGTTCAG
This sequence comes from Macrobrachium rosenbergii, assembly GCF_040412425.1. Lineage (NCBI taxonomy): Eukaryota > Metazoa > Arthropoda > Malacostraca > Decapoda > Palaemonidae > Macrobrachium > Macrobrachium rosenbergii. Next base: position 24,108,866 of record NC_089781.1, read on the forward strand.
TGATGCTTAGCTCAGGCAAGCAAAGCTTGAGAGAGAGAGAGAGAGAGAGAGAGAGAGAGAGAGAGAGAGAGAGAGAGCAACAAAAGAGAGAGAAAAAAAATTAAGATTAAATCTGAGAGAGAGAGAGAGAGAGAGAGAGAGAGAGAGAGAGAGAGAGAGAGAGAGAGAGAGAGAGCAACAAAATTGGTAGAGCGAGAGAGAAACGGAAAAATAAGATTAGATCTGAGAGAGAGAGAGAGAGAGAGAGAGAGAGAGAGAGAGAGAGAGAGAGAGAGCGCAACAAAATTGGTAGAGCGAGAAACAGAAAAATAAGATTAAATCTGAGAGAGAGAGAGAGAGAGAGAGAGAGAGAGAGAGAGAGAGAGAGAGAGAGAGAGAGAGAGAGAGCAACAAAATTGGTTGAACGAAAGAGAAACGGAAAAATAAGATTAAATCTGAGAGAGAGAGAGAGAGAGAGAGAGAGAGAGAGAGAGAGAGAGAGAGAGAGCAACAAAACTGATAGAGCGAGAGAGAAACGGAAAAATAAGATTAAATCTGAGAGAGAGAGAGAGAGAGAGAGAGAGAGAGAGAGAGAGAGAGGGAGAGGTATCTAATCTAATCCAGAACTAGCACACTAGTATAACAATATGTCAGTCAATTGTTGGTCTTGCACTGCAATCTGCATGACCAAGCCCACACAACTCAAATCTATCGCCTGTATACAAAGTAATATCACTGAATACAATCTTATCTCATAGAGAAGTACTTGAGATGGGTTCGGGATTACTGAAAAATGGCGGAAAGAAGTGAATGAATGAATGGCTTATTTCTGGGCTTAAGACCACGAAGTGAGTTTAAATTCTCACTGCAACTTTTCTTGAACATTAAAAAGCCCAAATTCGGCAGGGCATTGGCAGTCCGCGGTCTGACCTAGCGCTCACTTCAAAACTAAAAATTAAAAACAAATCAATAATAAATTAGGAAAGAAATATATGCGTTAAAAGAAGAAATAAAGTTAGTAAACTAAATTCTCTTGAAGATTACTTAAAAAAATTAAATAAGAATTGTGTTTAATGAAGAAAAGTGGCGTAGATATTACAAATTGCTTCTCGAAGGTTCCTCTTTTATCAGATGGAAAAATGAACAACGGAAAACCAAGCCTTAAACAGCATGTTAAATCTGGTCAGTTGGTTATCAAAATGAAAGAAATTTAAGCCGGAATGTCTTACCACTACCGTCTGTTAGTGATGGTTATTTCCACATTTCATTTTTAGGATCAATATGCATGGGCTATAATAAAATTTTCTGAAAATATTTCTATTGCATAATTTCCTGTAAAATGTCATTCCAATGTAGTGGCAGCATCAATAGTAGTAGTAATAGACTACTACTACTACTATTAATGCTGCCACTACACTGGAATGACATTTTTCATGAAATTAGTAGTAGTAGTACCAGTAGTAAAAGTATACCTTAGTTTAACCAGACCACTGAGCTGATTAACAGCTCTCAGTAGTAGTATTAGTAGTAGTAGAGGTAGTATTAAAACTAGAACTCCAAATATATATATATATATATATATATATATATATATATATATATATATATATATATATATATATATATATATATATATATATATATATATACCGGAAGTTTAATAATTTATGGAGGGTAAAAAAAAAGTCTATTATATATATATGCGTATATATATATATATGTGTGTGTGTATTATATTATATTTATATATATGTATGTATGTATATGCAAATTATTATTGGAGTTTAACTCCAGACCCTTAGAATAATGACAACGGTAGAAACCAAGAATTAAGAAATGGCACGAAAATAACAGTGCACAGTACAAACAGGACTAACCGAGTGATATCATTTATTCATGTTCCACCCTCACGCATCTCTCTCTCTCTCTCTCTCTCTCTCTCTCTCTCTCTCTCTCTCTCTCTCTCTCTCTCTCTCTCGCAGGAGATTTCCCTCGTAATTTTGCTAATTGAGTTCTCTCTATTATAACAAATCGTTTTTTCCTCTCTCTTATTCAGCTCGGTGGTAAGTAAGGGGAGAGAGAGAGAGAGAGAGAGAGAGAGAGAGAGAGAGAGAGAGAGAGAGAGAGAGAGAGAGAGAGAGAGAGAAGGGTATAGCGGGAACCTAAGTCTCTGTTCTGTGACAGGAAAACAGACATATACCGAATAAATAGAATGACAAAAATCAGGCTTTCCGGTAATACGAACAATTCTAATTTTATTATGTGAAATCAGTTTTAGGGCCTGTGGCTGTTTTCTAAAGATTATCGAGTTTTCAAAGTCTTCAATTCAAATATATTTCGAGGTCTTTTTGATCTTCATTTCTTGGATTTTCTGTTAAGAGTCTTGAAATTAGCTTATTTCACTTTATCCTGATAATGTACTGACGCCGGTCAGCATTTTTATAAGGAGGGCGACGGTTACGGTATCATACTGAAAAAGAGCTTTAAAAGATTTTACGATAACGTTGTAAAATGAATAATACTAACAACAAAAGTAGCAGCAAAATAATATAATAATAATAATAATAATAATAATAATAATAATAATAATAATAATAATAATAATAATAATAATAATAATAATAATAATAATAATATGTTCAACATTAGAAATGTACAACATCAATAATTGTTAAATTCAGAAATGTTAAATATAAATAACTGTTCAATATCAGAATTGTATAATAATAATAATAATAATAATAATAATAATAATAATAATAATAATAATATGTTCAACATTAGAAATGTACAAATAATAATAATTCAGAAATGTTAAATATAAATAACTGTTCAATATATATTGAAGAAGAAGAAGAAGAAGAAGAAGAAGAAGAAGAAGAAGAAGAAGAAGAGGAGGAGGAGGAGGAGGAGGAGGAGGTGACTAAGCATATACAACATCGATTTGACTTATATTCTCTATATATAAAACAAACAAACAAACAAAATAAGTGACAGCAGATAAGGAACGCGACACCAACAGATGTGTGATGAGCATGAAACGGATATTCCCTTTTCTCTAGATATATATAATGGCAGTACAATTTTACGTGTGGATTTTTGACGTGACATCTGTGACATCTAGGTTTTTGACACAATATTTTTTTATAAGTATTTCATCTGCCTTTTTCTGACATAATATTCTCGAATTATATTTTATTTCTGTGTCTGTCTGGTGTCCAGAAATAGACATAATAGTCCTGAAAAATATTTTTATTTCTATGTCTTTTTCTGGTGTACCCGAATGAGGCGTGATGTTGTTCATAAATATTCTATTCCTGTGTCCGTTTCTGATGTCCAGAATGAGACGTAATATTCTTCACAAAATACTTTTTCTATGTTTTTTTCTGATTTCAAGAATTAGACGTAATATTCTTCAGAAATATTTTATTTCTATTTCTTTTTCTGGTGTCTAGAATTAGATATAATAGTCTTGATTAATACTGTTTCTGTGTCTTCTTTTCTGATATCAAGAATTAGACATGATATTCTTCAGAAATACTTTATTCTTTATGTCTTTTATGATATCCTGAATTAGACATAATATTCTTCAGAAATATTTTATTTCTATGCTTTTTTTTCTGATGTCAAGAATTATTCAGAAATATTTCATTCCTATTTCTTTTTCTGGTGTCTAGAATTAGGTATTATAGTCTTGAGAAATATTCTGTTACTGTCATTTTCTGATATCCAGAATTAAACATAATATTCTTCAGAAATACTTTATTTCTGTCTTTTTCTGATATCCTGAATAAATCATTCACCCTCTCCGTTGCCGCTGGTGAGAGAACAAAACGATTAAGCTGCGAACCTGATCATTATTATTAATCTAAGTGTGATCCTTTCTTCACATCGTTTCTGAATCATTTTTTCATTCTTTATTTTCCTTTCTTCTTCTTCTTCTTCTTCCTCTTCTTCTTCTTCTTCTTCGTCTTCTTCTTCTTCTTGAGTAAAACCGACGGTCATCAAATTCGCCCTAAGGGGACTGCAGGACTGACAAATGCTAACCATCATTAGAATTACATTCACAGTGACACTGCGTCCGAATATCTCGATGTCAATGAAGGGAGCTTCTGCTCATCCTCCTCCCCTCCCCTCCCCTCCCCTCCCCTTCTTCTTCTTCTTCTTCTTCTTCTTCTTCTTCTTCTTCTTCTTCTTAATCCCTAGTGTGGGAGTTAAGAGAAATCCTCGCAGTCTTCTTGTTCTTCTTCTTCTTCTTGATCCTCAGCGTGGGAGTTAACAGAAATCCTCCCTGTGTTCTTCTTCTTCTTCTTAATCCTCAGTGTGGGAGTTAAGAGAAATCCTCCCCGTGTTCTTCTTCTTCTTCTTCTTAATCCTCAATGTGGGAGTTAAGACAAATCCTCCCTGTGTTCTTGTTCTTGTTCTTCTTCTTAATCATTACCTAGTGTGAGAGCTAAGAGAAATCCTCCCCGTAATCTTATTTTTCTTCTTAATCATTACCTAGTTTGGGAGTTAAGAGAAATCCTTCCCGTGTTCTTGTTCTTGTTCTTCTTCTTCTTTTCTTTTTCTTCTTCTTAATCATTACCTTGTGTGGGAGTTAAGAGAAATCTTCCCTGTGTTCTTCTTCTTCTTAATCCCCCAGTGTGGGATTAAGAGAAATCCTCCCAGTTTTCTTCTTCTTCTTCTTCCTAATCCTCAGTGTGAGAGTTGAGAGAAATCTCCCTGTGTTCTTCTTCTTCTTAATCCCCTAGTGTGGGAGTTAAGAGAAATCCTGCCTGTGTTCTTTCCCTGCCAAAGAAATCCTTTTCGTGTACTAATATTTTTCTCTTAAGGGAGCCTTTAGATAAAGAGTGGTCGCGTCACTCAGGGAAAAATCTCGGTGATGTCCAGCCTCTCATTACTGTCATGGAGAGAGAGAGAGAGAGAGAGAGAGAGAGAGAGAGAGAGAGAGAGAGAGAGAGAGAGAAGAAGTTCGGATATACATGAGGGGGAGGGGGAAGGGGAGATGTCACCAAAGTCGGCGCCATCTTGGTTTTTGTTCCCGCGCTTTTCCATTGTCTGCGATGACAATAGACAGTCGGATTGCGCTGTCGTCCAAAGCTTTCATTAATATTCCTCCGCCTCCTTCTTCTCCCTATCTCCCTTCCCTTCCCCCTTCCCCCCCTCTTCTCCTCCCTCCTTCCGCATCTTTCTTTCCCAACTGGTCTCTCAGAAAACCTGGAAGGCTCAGTTGATGATAATAATGATAATAATAAAAATCGTCAGAAGAAGAAATGAAAGGCAATTGATAATTGCATTCTTGGAATTTTCTATTCTTCTTTTTTTTTTTTAAAGTGTCGTCTTTATTCAGTCTTCGCCTTTGTTCTCAGATTTGTCAAAAGGATTATTCAAACCAATTTCGGACTCATTGTTGAAAGGTGGAAATTCTGTTTGTGCGTCATCCTCTGACACAAAAAAAAAGTTGCTAAAGAAATTGAAGGCGTTCTGACGTTTTTTATTTTCAGAAAAGGAAGAAAAGCATGAATAAAAGGTGTTTCTATAAAAAAATTTTTTCTAGGGAATTACTCTCTGAAAAGATTTTCTAGAGAAATATTTTCTGGAAAAAAGACTTTCTAGAGAAGTACACCCCTGAAAAAACTTTCTAGAGAAACAATCTTCAGAAAAAAAGACTTTCTAGAGAAATACTAACCAGAAAAAAGACTTTCTAGAGAAATACTCTCCAGAAAAAAAAGGCTTTCTGGAAAAATATTCTCCAGAAAAAAAGACTTTCTAGAGAAATACTCTCCAGAAAAAAATACTTTCTAGAGAAATGCTCACCAGAAAAAAACTCTAGAGAAATAATCTCCAGAAAAAAAGACTTTCTAGAGAAATACTCTCCAGAAAAAAAAGACTTTCTAGAGAAATGATCTCCAGAAAAAAAGACTTTATACAGAAGCACTCTCCAGAAAAAAAGGCTTTCTAGAGGAATACTCTCCAGAAAAAAGACTTTCTAGAGAAATGCTCTCCAGAAAAAAAGACTTTCTAAAGAATTACTCTCTGAAAAAAATACCTTCTAGATAATTACTCTCTGAAAAAAAGAATTTCTAGAGAAATACTCTCCTGAAAAAACTTTCTACAGAAATACTCTCCAGAAAAAAACTTTCTAGAGAAGTGCTCTACTGAAAAAAGGCTTTCTAGAGAAACACTCTCCAGAAAAAAGACTTTCTAGAGAAACACTCCCAGAAAAAGACTTTCTACAGAAATACTCTCCTGAAAAAAATACTTTCTAAAGAAATACTCTCCAGAAAAAAAAACTTTCTAGAGAAATACTCTCCAGAAAAAAAATACTTTCTAGAGAAATACTCTCCAGAAAAAAAAGACTTCCAAGAGAAATACTCTCCAGAAAAAAAGACATTCTAGAGAGATACTTTCTGGATTAAAGACTTTCAGAGAAATACCCTCAGAAAAAAATTTTCTAGAGAAATACTCACCAGAAATAAAACTTTCTAGATAAATACTTTCTGGAAAAGAGACGTTCGAGAAGGATGTTCGCAAACAGAAAGAATGCTAGAAGAGAGGTGGTTCCAGGAACTAGCTTCTAAATACAAAGAAATATTTAAATACGTAAATGAATCCTCTATTCTAAGCGTTCACACTTGGTAAAAATTATTATTATTATTATTATTATTATTATTATTATTATTATTATTATTATTATTATTATTATTATTATTATTTTCAAAACGAGAAGCACTGACAATAATACAAATCACAATTATTATTATTATTATTATTATTATTATTATTATTATTATTATTATTATTTATTATTATTATTATTAGTCAAAACTACGATAACGAGGTAAACAGCTAAGCAGAACATTTAATTTACCAAAATTTACAAAAATAAATAAACAAATTTAATAAATATATTTATATATATATAATATATATATATATATATATATATATATATATATATATATATATATATATATATATATACATTTTAAAACAATGGAAACACCACAATGGAAGTGTTTCCAATAGAAACACGTTTGATCAATCTGAACAGAATTGGGAACTATGTACACACACATATATATATATATATATATATATATATATATATATATATATATATATATATATATATATATATATATATATAATATTTAAAGTATAAACACCACAATGGAAGTGTTTCTTCAATAGGGACTTTTATTCCCATTTTTGATCAATCTGAACAGAATTGGGAACTCTATTTATCCTTCGGTGTTTCCTGACACACTTGCACCGGTCTAATTTTACCCGAAATGGGTCTCATAGAATATTGAACTAACTAGAGTTATACATAGATTTTGTTATGTTTTTAGAAGGTATATATATATATGTTTTATATGTATATTTAAAGAATATAGATATAATTTACAAAAGTTGATTATATATATAATATGTATACACGGATATATATATATATATGATAGTATATATTTATATATATATATATACTGTAACCGATATATATATATATATATATATATATATATATATATATAGCATATAAGATTTAGGTCAAATGCCAAGCACTGGGACCTATGAGGTCATTCAGCGCTGAAAGGGAAACTGACAGTAAAAGTTTGAAAGGTGTAACAAGAGGAAAACCTCAAAGCAGTTGACCTATGAATCAATTGTTAGGAGAGGGTGGAAAGGAAGATGAAAGAAAGAGAATATGAATGGAGGTACAGTAAAAGGAATGAAAGGGGTTGCAGCTAGGGGGCCGAGGGGTTGCTGCAAGGAACCTTAAGTAACGCCTACAGTGCACCGCATGAGGTGCACTGACGGCACTAACCCTCCCCCCCCTGGTATTCCCCTCGGGGCAGACTGGTATAATTCGATGATTATCTATTGTGCATCACTATACTACGAAGTAATAAGTAATAATCCATAATTATGTTTATGAGCACGACTGTATTCATAAAAATTTTGATAAACACTGCCTTGCTCATTCAAATAATTTTTGAATTTCACTTATTACTTCAATGATTATAACTCCAAGAGCTTATGGTTAACTACGTATATATATTTATGTATATTTATATATTTAAAATATATAAATATATATACATATATATATTATATATAATATATATATAATATATATAATACTATATATATAATATATAATATATATATATATATATATATATATATACTGTACATATATATATATATATATATATATATATATATATATATATATATATATATAAATGAAGGTTTCTGTGTACAGAGCGTCCGCAATATTCCATTTATCAATTTTTTTTCGGCCTTGGCTCTGGAAGTTTATTTTGCAGAATTAACTACAAAACTTTTTTTTATTGTTTCTTGACTTTAAACCATTAAACCTGCATGGTCCTCTTACTATAATTATGATACATCCAAGTGGCAATGTTTCTTCACAAAGTTCCCGTTGCTGCATTGTCATTGTGTTATATATATATATAGTGTTATATATATATATATATATATATATATATATATATATATATATATATATATATATATATATATATATATATATATATATATATATATATATATATATATATATATATATATATATATATATATATATATAATATAAATATATAAATATATGTATATACAAAATATGTATACACACACACACACATATATATATAAAATGACAAAGGGCATTGGTAGCGAGGTAAGAAACACATTTAGATAAAATATGAAAACAAAAGTGACATAAATATGATAGAAATGTAAACATAATGGCGTAAAGCCGATATAAAACGTATTTACGCAAAATGGCAAGAATATGATGATTTACAACAAACGAACTGGAAATGAATTGGAAATGCGTTTCAGGAGTTACCAGACGACATTTTCAAAATACAAATATGATTAATAGACACAGAATAACATACAAGCCTATGGGAAATTTAAAATACATATAAAAGGATAAAAGACACTGGTATAAAAAAGGTGAGAAACATCTTTCAAAAATATATGAAATACACATGGCAGTAAAATAACGGTTCTTGAAAGCTCTCGTTTTGTACATGTTTCTGATATATATTTACATTTACACCATTGTGGATTTCGTCACCATTTTAGTGACTCATGCTATTATTATTATTATTATTATTATTATTATTATTATTATTATTATTATTATTATTAACAAGGACGGTGTCGTTTAAAATGACTTCAGCAAACAGCTGCAAGTCAAGAATTCATTACAGGTATCATTTTCCCGTTCTGAATTATGATGTATGATCTAGAAGGTATTATTATAAAATAATTAAGATCTTTTAACGCAATCAGTTATCTCACTTACGTAATCACAGAATGCTGGTGTACCCATATTACAAGAAATGAGGGTAATATAAAAGAGAGTCACTCCCTAAGGACGTCAGGTACCATCCCGAATCTCTCTCTAAGGCACCCCAATTCGCCGTACCTATTCACGGGCGAATATTGAGTGGCTAAAACCCCGGGCTGGACCACGGCAAGTCTAAAGGTGGGGTTGAGCACCCGTAGGCTATCGACGTTCCACAGATAAAGGAATAGATTTACCGGAAACTCCAAAGTTAACTTATCAAGAGAATGTTATCGAGAACAGACGAAGGAATTTGATTGTTAAAATCATCGCCATTTCATCTTTCAGTCTAACCTATATCTGACGTCTTCATGATCTAGAAACTTGTTTTCTCTCTCTCTCTCTCTCTCTCTCTCTCTCTCTCTCTCTCTCTCTCAGTAATTAAAACCATCAATATTTCATAATCATGACGTTTTACATTCAACGTTCATTAAAGAATTTACACTCCATTTGCATTTGTTTTCATTTACAAGTTTATTTCATTCATGTCGCCAAGAATGATAAAAAAGACAGTTTCTATACTTTGTCTTACATTAACTTTCCTCTGCTTCTTTTTATTCTCTTATTATCTGCTATTTTTGTAATGGTCTCAATCCTTATTCTCTTTCTCTCTTCCTTTCTTTCTTCTTCTTCTTCGTTTTGTTATCTGATTATCCACTACTTTTGTCACAGCTTTCCATTCTTATTTTCTTTCTCCATCTCCTTCAGCTTCTGCACCTCCTCCTCCTCCTCCTCCTCCTCCTCATCCTCCTCCTCCTCCTTCTTCTTATTCTTCTCTCCCCTTCTTCTTCTTCTCTCCCCTTCTTCTTCTTCTTCTTCCTATTCTTCTTCTTCTTCTTCTTCTCCTCCCCCTTCTTCTTCTTCTTCTTCCTATTCTTCTTCTTCTTCTTCTGCTCCTTCTTCTTTTCCTTCTCCTTCTTAGCTCAATGGAGGTCGAGACGAAAACTCGGCATTCACGAAAGGTCGGTTTACCTTTTTATTTATAACAGGAAAAATAAAAATACGATTTTCCGATTGAATTTGAATGGAGCCTCGAGGTTACGTAAATCAGGGGGTCAGTGGGCGTTGGTGTTTGTTGGGGGGGTGGGGGGAGGATTACCCCCAAGGAATAGGCGGTGGGAGGTGGGAGGGTCCTTCGAGGTCCTCCAGAGGGTAGGGGAGATTCCTCCGGAGAGGTACAAAGGGGGGGCGGCTAGCGGTGGGACGTGGGAGGATCCTATGAGGTCTTCCAGTGGGTGGGGGAGATTCCTCGGGAGGGGTACAATGAAGAAGGGGTCGGGGAGGAGATTCCTCAGGAGGGGTACGAAGCGGAGGAGAAGGGGGGGGATCCCTGGGGTGGTACAAAGAAGGGGAGGGGTAGGGGGAGATTCCTCAGGAGGTGTACAGAGAGAGAGAGAGAGAGAGGGGTAGGGGAGATTCCTCGGAAAGGGGTACAAATAGGGGTAGGGGAGATTCCTCAGGAGGGATACGAAACGAAGAGGAGGAGAGGTCGGGGAGAACCCTGGGGCGGGGGCGGGGGCGGGCATACAAAAAAGAGAGGGGGAGGGGTGAGGAATAATTTGAAATAACCCAGACGTCCTGGAAAAAGCCATTGCTTGATTCCGTTGGTGTAGTTTTTTTTTTTTATTTTTACTTTTTTTTTAATTCTCCTTTATTGGAGGTAAATCTGGAGTATCGCAGTCGACGAATCTCGAGGAGGGAAAATGTGAAGGAGGAAATTCTTCATTATTATCCCATTCACTCTCCCGATAACCTTCGCCTTCTCTATTATTCATTATTCTTTAGACCTTGATTCATTCCGTCTTCGGGATTTCCTTCGTGGGCTCCATTCCCGAAGAGGGGAAAAAAGACCTAAAAAAAAAACTTATTTTCTTGGCTTATTAGTTTCTCCGATCGCTTCTGCGCCTTCTTCAGGTATAATAATAATAATAATAATAACAATAATAATAATAATAATAATAATAATAATAATAATAATAATAATAATAATAATAATTGTATTCTTGGGAAGCGAAAGTCAAATGATTTATGTCTATTTCGTTTCTCCCTGGCTTTTCATATTGATACGCCATTTGCATAATGATTTATCACCATCATCACCATCAAAATAAAATCTAAAAGAATAAAATCAAATAAATAATTGTTCTTTGGGAGGTGCAATTCACATGGTTTATATATATTTCGTTTCTCCCTAGTTATTCTTATTGATACGTTCCCTCATATTCATAATGACCTATCACCATCATCACTATTAAAATAAAATTTAAAAGAGTAAAATAAAACAAATAATTGTTCTTTGGGAGGTTTAAGTTACATAGTTTATATCTGTTTCATTTCTCCCTCACTATTATTGATACGCTCTCTCATTTGCATAATGTTCTCATTGTCATTCATCATCATCATCACCATTGCTCTTGACAATGACAACTGTAATAAAAGCATTAATATTTGTCGTGCGAGTAGGTAATAGCTATGAATTATGCAGTAGTTAATAATCATGAATTATGCAGCAGTTAATAATCACGAATTATGGAGTACTTAATAACTATGAATCATGCAGTAGTTAATAACTATGAATTGTGCAGTAGTGAATAACTATGAATTGTGCAGTAGTTAATAACTATGGCTTATGCAGTAGTTAATAAGTATAAATTATGCAGTAGTTAATAATCATGAATTATGCAGTAGTTAATAACTATGGATTGTGCAGTAGTAATAACTATGAATCATGCAGTAATTAATAACTATGAATTGTGCAGTAGCTAATAACTATGGATTATGTAGTAGTTAATAACAGTAAATTATGCAGTCGTTAATAACTATGAATTGTGCGGTAGTTAATAATCATGAATTATGCAGTAGCTAATAACTATGGATTATGCAGTAGTTAATAATCATGAAATATGCAGTAGTTAATAAATATGGACTATGCAGTAGTTAATATGTATGAATCACGCAATACTTAATATGTATGAACTAAGTTTTGTCAATGATTTTCGTAATAATACTCACTGTCACAGCTAAAACAACCATCAAAAATACATGTGTTCGATTGGCTTTATATGAATGGACGGTAATTCTGACCGACTTAATCTTTCTAAGAACGTAAAATCTTACAACGGATGAGAGAAAAATACGTAAATTTTATGTATAAAATATATAGAAATAAAAAAATGGAAAATGAGCAAATAAGTAATAAGTGAATAGGGGAGAACGAAACTAAACATCAGTATCTATAGGAAGATAAAGAGGAATAAAATATACAGAATAGAAAAGGGGAAAATAAGCAAATGCATAATAAGTGAATAAGGAAGAACGAAGCTAAATGACGATTGTCTCCATAGGAAGACAGGAGGAGGAGGAGGAGGAGGAGGAGGAGGAGGAGGAGGAGGAGGAGGAGGAGGAGGAGGAGGAGGAGGAGGAGAAGAAGGAAGAGAGGAAAAAATATGCATAACTTATATACATATAAATATAAAAAGGACAAAATAAGCAAATGCACAATAAGTGAATAAGGAAGAACGGAGCTAAGCAATTATTGTCTCCATAGGAAGATAAGAGGAAGAGTAGGTGGGAAAAAATACGCAGATTTTATATTTAATAAAATGTACGGAATAGAAAAAAATGGAAAATAAGCAAATACGTAATATGTGAATAAGGAAAAACGAAGATAAACAATTATTGTCTCCAAAGAAAGATAAGAGGAGGAGAAGTAGGAAGAGAGAGAGAGAGAGAGGAGAGAGAGAGAGAGAGAGAGAGAGAGAGAGAGAGAGAGAAATAAGCATAATCGATATATAAAATATAACAAAACAGAAAATAAGCAAATACGTAATACGGGAATAAGGAAGAACGAAGCTCAACAATTATTGTCTCCATAGGAAGATAAGAGGAAGAGGAGGAGCAGGGGGAGGAAGAAGAGAGAGAGGGAGAGAGAGGAGGAAGTGAGGGGAAAGGTATCTGAGGGGAAGACGAAAGAAGAGGGGGGGGTGTAGAAGGGGAGAAAGGAAAAAAAGGGGGGAGGGGGGAAGGAGCTTTCGGGGAGAGAGAGAGAGAGAGAGAGAGAGAGAGAGAGAGAGAGGCACCAGTGCAGGTCGGCCTTCTAATGAGGCGACCGCGCAGGATTTTCCACTTGTTACGAATCCGTGTCCATACGTTCGTCTCTTTCCCCGTTCCGTTCGTCCGGGACGTTCCCCCCTCGACGTTCCCCTGCTTTCCGAACGAAGGAGGGCGCGATGCCGAACGACCGAGCGAGCATATCCGCCGCCGGGAATGAGAGGAGGAGGAGGAGGAGGAGGAAAGGGAGGAGGAAAGGGGGAGAGAGAGGGAGGGAGGGAGTAGAGCGGATGGAAGTGGCATCATTAGCGACGGCAGCGGCTCAGGCACTGATTGAGCCAATAGAGGATCGAAGAGGATCAAAACCTGAGTCAGGGACGCTTTCGGGAGGGAGGGAAGGAGAGGGAGGGATAGAGGGAGGGGTGGAGGAGGAGGAAGGAAGGGGGTGGGGGTAGGCTGGTAAGGGTCGAGGCTGAGGGGAATCGGATCCCCTTTCACTGATTTTCAATTGACTGATAACTTCCGATTTGCCCAAAAAGAGAAGCGAGATTTAATAATAATAATAATAATAATAATAATAATAATAATAATAATAATAATAATAAATATTCTGATCAAACTAATCATCACATAATCATTTTAATCATAAAAACCCAAAGCGATATTGATTGATCATCGTAAAAAAAAAAAGATTTGAATCATAAGCCCAAAAATCGACTTCAATTAAAGATCGAAATGATACGGAAGAAGAGCAAGAAGAGAGAGAGAGAGAGAGAGAGAGAGAGAGAGAGCCTCTCTCTCTCTCTCTCTCTCCCCATGATGCTGGTGCTGTTGGCGCTCTCATTTGTTTGTCCGTAAAGTCACCAATTAAAACGAAGTTATTTCGGTCGTAGCACCAGTACCCTCAAAGGTCTTGTCGAGTGCATACAAAAATAATGAGGATTGGGAGAGGGAGAGAGGGAGGGAGAGGGGTGGGGAGGGGAAGCAAGGAGAGGGGAAGGGGGAAGGAGTATGGAAGAGAGAGGAGGGCGGAGAGAGGAAAAGGGAATAAGGGAGAATTGCCAGAGAGAGAGAGAGAGAGAGAGAGAGAGAGAGAGAGAGAGAGAGAGAAAGGGAAGCAAGGCGAGGGGAAGGGGGAAGGAATATGGAAGAGAAACGAGGGAGGACAGAGAAAAAGGGAATAAGGGAAAATAACCAGAGAGAGAGAGAGAGAGAGAGAGAGAGAGAGAGAGAGAGAGAGAGAGAGAGTGGGCGGGGGAAGGGGGCAAGGGGAAGGAGTACGGAAGAGAAAGGAGGGTGGAAAGAGAAAAAGGGAATAAGGGAAAATCAACCGAGAGAGAGAGGGGGGGGAGGGAGGGGAAGGGGATGGGGAGATGGAGGAGAAGGAGTGCGGAAGAGAAAGAAGGGTGGAGAGAGAAAGAGGGAGAAAAAGCGAATAGGGGAAAATCACAAGAGAGAGAGAGAGAGAGAGAGAGAGAGAGAGAGAGAGAGAGAGAGAGAGAGAGAGAGAGAGAGAGTAATAATAATAATTACATTTCATACTATAGTACTTACAATTTACTATATCCAACAAACCTGAATGAACATCTTAAAATTACAAACCAAGACATAGCCCTTTAATACATAGTGTAGTAGTATGTATAATTTTATTTACATGTGTAAATTAAGCATCATCTTCATTTAGAAAGTTGCACTCCTATTGTTACAATTCTGGAAATGAGTGATATTACAGTATCCAGAGTAATCAACCTACGGGCAAAATGTGTTTCTTTAATGGTGATTTGAAAGAATTGATACTAACTCTTGTTTTTATACCTGTATGTAGCTTATTCCAGGCCAAAGGACCCTGTACAGCGAACGATCTTTTGCCCAGCTCGGTATTTGTCCTTGGTATGTCAAGGTCGTTTCTATTTCTTGTTGTCCTGTCGCTTCTAAATCTAATTGATGTCAGAGGAAAAATCCATGCTGGTAATAAATGATTTAATATTCTATAAACTAGTAGATACAAGTCGTACTGTATTCTTTGTTCGATATTTAGCCACTCTAATTTCTTTAAAATTTGGGTTACATGATCGTATTTTTTGCCTTTATTCTGTTTAGGTAAATTAGTGTTCCATTCACTTTCCTGCCGACTTCATTTGTATGAGCATCAAAAAGCAGGTACTGATCGAAGTAAACTCCAAGGTTTTTTACACGGTCACTTTTTCCAACAGCATGGCCATTAAAACTTATGACTACATTCGTCAGGAATTTGAAAAATGTATTGTCTCGAGCCAAGGAAAATATACTGAGTTTTAGATTCGTTTACATTTTAATCCACTGGTTTGGAAATAATATTTAGCATTTTCTAACATACTTTCCGCTCTTGAAATTATCATTTGTAATTCTTCTATGGTTCCGGTGATTAGGATTTGACTCTCATCTGCATACTGTATTAAGAGACAATCCTGTAATGAAATAGACATGTCATTGATATAAATTAAGAAAAGAGATGGTCCTAGTATTGATCCTTGTGGGACTCCAAATTGTATTGGTATAGAGGAAGGTATTACATCGTCTATTTTTACTGACTGATATCGATTTTCCAAATAATTTTTGAACCAAAACGGGTCGATATTTAGTTGTCTACATTTGCTAAGTACGACATCATGGCTAACGCTACCAAATGCTTTAGAGAGGTCCAACAATATAAGAAGAGAGATTTTTTTTTTTTTTGTCTATGTTAGTATAGATTTTTTCTGTGATCTTCATCAGTGCGGTTTCGGTTAATAGATGTTACCATGTTGGGTTTGTGATAATAAGTTATTTTCTTCAAGATATTGCATGAGTTGAAGTGAGACTATTTTTTCTAATATCTTAGACAACACTGGCAGAATTGACTACTCAAGAAAGCGCCATAGAGGCCTTTAGCGCTGAGGAAAACTTAAATTAAACTTACAAAAAAAAGTTGTTCAAGTGGAGATATCTACTATTTTCATGTGTTAATCAGTTTAATTTCATTACTTCTTATTCTAAATTTATTTTCTCGTTATTTGCTGACTTTTTGGTAAATATTCCATGATTTTTAAATCTTTGCTCAAGCAGGCAGTTCGCGTTACAATTTACGGTAACAATCTAATGTAACAATTTATCAGCAGTTCGCGTTACAATTTAGGCTAATAATCTAATGTAACAATTTATCCGTAGTTCGCGTTACAATTTAGGGTAATAATCTGATGTAACAATTTATCAGTAGTTCGCGTTACAATTTGGGGTAACACTCTAATAGGGTAACAATCTAATGCAACAATTAATCAGTAGTTCGCGTTACAATTTAGGGTAACAATCTAATGGGGTGACAATCTAATGTAAAAATTTATCAGTAGTTCGTGTTACAATTCAGGGTAACAATCTAATGTAACCATTTATCAGTAGTTACACACACACACACACACACACACACACACACACACACACATATATATATATATATATATATATATATATATATATATATATATATATATATATATATATATATATATATATATATATATATATATATATATATATAATGTTTTTTGGGTTGTACGTGTGTTTTCTTATGACACTGAAATTTGATTTGGAAAACTTTTTTTTTTTTTTTGGGGGGCGGGGTAAATTTGACCCTGCAAACATCAGTAAAGTCTTCACTTCTTTATCACAAACAATCTGAGTAAATTCACTCAAGCTACTTAAGAACTTTGCAGCATTTGTAGTGATGAAATCTTCAAGATATTATTAATTGCAGTGATTAAATCTTCAAGATAATTATTATTAATAAGTTGCTATACATGCCTAGAGTATTCTTGAATTTCTTGTATCCTGCCAGTCCCACACTTTTCAGCACTTCGTTTTTCTGTACACCGAAGTGTAATTTTGTTGTGTACATTGCATCAATCAGTCAATCTTCGCGGCCCAAATTTGAAATATTGATGTTTCAATCAATCTTTGATTTGTCCCTTGAGTGCAACCGCTGACTTCTTCCGTATAGTATATACATTAAGGAATAGACATTATTATTATTATTATTATTATTATTATTATTATTATTATTATTATTCAGTGGATGAACTCTATTCATATGGCGCAAGGCCGAAGGGGCCACTCACTTGAAGCTCAAGCTTCCAAAGAATATTATGGTTGTTCATTCGAAAGAAGAAACAGAAGATAATGGGAAATACAGAAAGAAGAGATCGGTTAATAGAAAAACGGATAAATTAAGATATTAATAAATAAGATACAATTTCACATTACCAAAATAACTGAGAAAGACGGAAAACTAAAACTACTGAAAAATAACTATCATTTGATGCTCGTTAACCAATAATACGATTGTTGATAGAGCACTTGGCTGATATAAATAGTAATTAAATCAATTGATTGTTTAAATGTTCGTGATTGTCGTTATTTCACAAGGATAAAATCATTAATAAGAAAAGGTACATAAATATATGTAAAGTATTGCAGTACTCAATGACAGAGGAAGCTTGTGTGTGTGTGTGTGTGTGTGTGTGTGTTCTCACCCATTTACCACCTTACTACCCTCACCCATATTATTTTTTTTTACATTTTTTTGACAGTGATGTGCAATTCCTTCTATTTATGAATTTGGCTAAGTTACTCATTCTTATTATTAAGAATCAGTGCGAACGTTTTATATAAGGAATATTGTATTCGATTTGCGTCTATACTCTTTCTGAAACTAACGTAACTTTTACCGTGTCTGTTATGTCAAACTACTGTTTAATTAACAAAGCTCTTTTTTTTTGCTATCAAATTTTTCACTAAACGAAAATTGTAATACCCAATCAAAAATCACGCAGATAAGAAGAGTCTGTAAGTTATGTTATAAGAAAATGACTAAATGGGGAAAATATTGCAGCCACGCTTCAGTTTCAAAAATAATGTCCGGCATATAAGAGTGAACCCCGTGCTCTAGCTACCCACTAACTTCGACATTATGAGGAGCAGGAAGAATGCCGTAGCTTAATCTCCTGTACCCTACAGCACCCAGAAAAGAGTGACTGCTGTAGGAATGCAGTGAATGATATTCCTGAGGCCATACCTCTAAAGAAATATCTACCCTACGGTGCCGATAAAAGAGGTATACTGCTGCTGGAATGCTGTGAGTGATATCGATGACTGTGTACCACTAAAGAAATCCGAGGCAAATGCATCTTGGCTGGGCCACAACACAAGGCTCACATGAAGTATCTTAACCCTTTAAGTGCCTTGCCCATGCTGGAATGCTGTGAGTGATATCGATGACTGTGTACCACTAAAGAAATCCGGGGCAAATGCATCTTGGTTGGGCCACAACACAGGCTCACAAGAAGTATCTTAACCCTTTAAGTGCCTTGCCCATGCTGGGATAAATACATCTTAATTAGACCCAAACAATGCAGCATTGCATGAACAATGAGCAGACACTCCTTGAAAGAGATAGGACCATGCATCTCAACTGGTGAAATACGGGAACAAAGCAGATTTGGGTGATGGTTGATGAAGGTGGGAAATAAAGGTAAGCTAACAATCTCTTTTAAAAAAAAAAATTATGAACAATAATGGGGCACTAAGAAGAAACAGAAAATGGGATGATGAGAATTCGGAGGAGTCTGTGAACGGCGAAAGTGATACTTGACTATTAGGATCATGACAGTTGGTATGGACCGGGTCCAGAGGTCCAAACCGAGGCCTCTCATTCACTGCAACACCTTATCCACATCCGATCCGCCATGAGACAACGACCTGTGCTGATGTGAGGCTGGCTTGATCTGAACCAAGCAGCCAACTGCTAGAAACAGGAGTTATTTAAAGAGAATTTAAGCGAGAAAAGTTACAGGCGTTCTACAGCTGATAAACTGATGAGCTTTGCCTAAACAGGCAGTGACCCCAACATACAACAGAACTGTAAAGTGAAGTGTAGAATTTGTATTCAAATGGAACAAGAAACTGTTAAAACCTTCCCTAGTCTTGTACGCCACATATAGTTTTCCTCTCACTTCCCAAGCTTTTCAAAATAGCTGTACCATAGCAAATACTCGATCTACAAGCTCTCTTCCCTGTCTAAACATACACTGTTCTTCACCTATCAAACCATCATTCATCTGTCATATATTCTCAAAAAAAAAAAAAAAACCCTACCATAAACTGGTATACTAAAAATAGTCAAGTCCCTATCATTCATCCAATCTCACTTTGGGGGAGTAGTGGGAAAGTGACAGTAGCGTGATGCACGCAGTCTCATAACTTTTGCTAATAAAATACAAATAAAAAAGAATGGTATCACTTGAAACTAACCTGTACTGACGAAGGCGTCTGTGAGTATATATAAAGTGAAATAAGGAAACGAAACACCTGAACTGAATAAAAGCATAAAAGCTGCTACAGGACTACTACAAACTTTTCAGGTCCACTGCTCCATCGGGACACAAGTGTCGAGCATCGTCGCATCAAGTGTTACGCTGAATGACGTACAACGTACCGGTTCTTGATCTAGCACGTGGAAGATACCGCTTAATCATTTTATTTCCCGCCGTGTAAAATAACACGGTGGGGGGAGGGGGGAGGGGGGAGGGGGAAATGAATGATAACAGAGTAGGAAATTCCCTATCGATTCTTATTGCAGTTGGTCCCCAAAACAATGGGTTTATCTACTTATTTCTTCATAAGTAAATACAGAATAATTGATTAATTGATTGATTAACTGACTGGCTAATTGATTTCCTCAATCTCAACTGAATGAAAGATGTCTTTTCTAGTTACAGAGTGACTGAGTCATTCTACTTAGAGTTGAATTATTTTCAATATGAATGCAATGGTCCAGTCTCGAGTTTGGGGAAATATATATACGATTTGATGATTGTGTTTTGCGTCAGAGTATTTAAAGTCTGTATAGACTTGATAACCTGCTTGGTGACTTCAAATCACGCCTCAGCTATCATTTGTTACTGATGATTCAGAAATTTATTATTATTATTATTATTATTATTATTATTATTATTATTATTATTATTATTATTATTATTATTATTATTAACCTGCAAGCATGACAGATAATTTTTTATCATGCCAAGCAATACATTTCTTGATTGTTAAAACACATTCTGTAAAAAAGTACTTGGTGATTATTAAAACATTCTTATAGAGGAATACTTGGTAACTGCTGGAGAATACTTATGACAGTACTTGGTGTTGTTAAAATGCATTCTTTGGTAGGTAACTGGTAATTGTTAAGACATTCCTTTGGGTGTATTTGATAATAGATAAAACATTTTTTGGCGAGTTTTTGGTGATTGTTAAATCATATTTTTTGAGGAATTCTCGTGACTGTTAAAACACATTCTTTGGAGAATACTGGTGACTGCTAAAATATATTCTTTGGAGTGTTCTTGTGAATGTTAAAGCATATTCTTTGGAGAATACTGGTGACTGCTAAAACATATTCTTTGGAGAATATTGGTGATTACTAAATCATGTTCTTTGGAGAACACTGGTGCTTGTTAAAATATATTCTTTGGAGAGTTTTTGTGACTGTTAAAGCATAATCTTTGGAGAATACTGGTGAGTGCTAAAACATATTCTTTGGAGAATACTAGTGACTGCTAAAACATATTCTTTGGAGAATACTGGTGATTGCTAAAATATATCCCTTAGAGTTCTTGTGACTGTTAAAGCATATTCTTTGGAGAATACTGGTGACTGCTCAAAATTATTCTTTGGAGAATACTGGTGACTGCTAAAACATATTCTTTGGGTAGTTCTTGCGACTGTTAAAGCACATATTCTTTGGAGAGTTCTTGTGATTGTTAAAGCATATTCTTTGGAGAATACTGGTGATTGCTAAAACATATTTTTTGGAGAATACTGGTAACTGCTAAAACATATTCTTTGGAGAATACTGGTGACTGCTAAAACATATTCTTTGGAGAATACTGGTGACTGTTAAAGCACATATTCTTTGGAGAGTTCTTGTGACTGTTAAAGCATATCCTTTGGAGAGTTCTTGTAACTGTTAAAGCATATTCTCTGGAGAATACTGGTGGCTGCTAAAACATATTCTTTGGAGAATACTGGTGACTGCTAAAACATATTCTTCGGAGAATACTGGTGACTGCTAAAACATATTCTTTGGAGAATACTGGTGACCGCTAAAACATATTCTTTGGAGAATACTGGTGACTGCTAAAACGTATTCTTTGAAGAACACAGGTGACTGCTAAAACGTATTCTTTGGAGAATACTGGTGACTGCTAAAACATATTCTTCGGAGAATACTGGTGACTACTAAAACATATTCTTTGGAGAATACTGGTGACTGCTAAAACATATTCTTTGGAGAATACTGGTGACCGCTAAAACATATTCTTTGGAGAATACTGGTGACTGCTAAAACGTATTCTTTGAAGAACACAGGTGACTGCTAAAACGTATTCTTTGGAGAATACTGGTGACTGCTAAAACATATTCTTTGGAGAATACTGGTGACTGTATTCTTTGAAAAACAGGTGATTAAAACGTATTCTTTAGAGAATACTGGTGACTGCTAAAACATATTCTTCGGAGAATACTGGTGACTGCTAAAACATATTCTTTGGAGAATACTGGTGAGCTAAAACGTATTCTTTGAGAATACTGTGACCGCTAAAACATATTCTTTGAGAATACTGGTGACTGCTAAAACGTATTCTTTGAAGAACACAGGTGACTCCTAAAACGTATTCTTTGGAGAATACTGGTGACTGCTAAAACATATTCTTTGGTGGAGATCAAGACCGCAGACCAAAGTTTTAAAGAGCGATAATGTTTTTATTTTCGACAGTCACAGAAAGAAATTCTGCGACTGCCTAATTTTCTGGTGTTCAAAAATCTTTCTGGAGTGGTGGACGACGTACAACAAAGTTGGCCCCCCAAAAAGTTACAAGGGACAATTTGCAACGCTTGTCGTAAGTGTTCATTCTCAAAAGATTCCGAAGCACCTGCATAATATAACTTTCTTATCCTTTCATCTTCTAACGGGGGAATAACAGAGGACCCTCAAATGAGGAAATTGGAGCCGAGAGGCCCACCCTCGAATAATGTACCATTTTTTGGACGCGGTGCAGGCGGCGCCCAGGAGCATCCGGGTAAATGATAACTCGCCTGCCTTTTGTTCACTTGGCATCCGGGCGAAGAAAAAGCGCCGAAAAGAGAATGAAGTGGGAGGAGCTTAAAAAAAAAAAGAAAGGGGTAATTGAATCGGACCTTTCAAGTTTGTTGCTCATTCTGCGACTGGAACATATTTTCCTTCAGCTCTTTCAGAGGCGCTACACAATGGCCCTCGACGACATTGTCTTAGTCTCTCTCTCTCTCTATCTCTATCTCTCTGTTTCTCTCTCTCTCTCTCTGTACAGAGGAACAAATGCACTCTTCTAAACGGTCACAAATGTGTGTGAGCGCTGAATGCACGCCGCTCCAGCCTCTGCATTCTTTACGCTGGACCATTTAGGTACCTCCTTTAATGTCGATCTGGCGTAAAAGACATCAGAGTATCCGAGAGTTCTTTGATGGGTCACTGAATGGAGCCACAAATGACTTTTAATGACCCACCAACAGCAGTCAGCCAGCAAGCCGTCAGATGGCAGGGCAGTCGCTTTTCTTCTTCTTCTTCTTCTTGTGCTTCTTCTTCTTTCATCTTCTTCTTCTTCTTCTGGTGTTCCACCCTCACACACACACACACACACACACACACACACATATACACACACACAGGGCTTTATCGGTATGGTCTTGCTTTATTCTCCAAAAAGATCATCGCTTTGTCCTGACCTAATACTATTCTCCTGCCATTTTTAGTTCATTTTTATATATTTTTTTTTATTTATTAATTTATTTTTTCTCTTTAATAAGTTAGATTTCTTCACTCCTGTATTTCCCTTTACCTTCTCTTACTTCCTAATGAGCAACATATTCTTTGGAAGCTTGAATTTCAAGCCAATGGCACCTGCGAGCTTGTTCCATATGAAGAGTGTTCATCTTCTGATTAATAATAATAATAATAATAATAATAATAATAATAATAATAATAATAATAATAATAATAATAATAATAATAATAATAATAATAATGGCCAACGATGATTGGAAGGTGAAATGCTCAAATAACGCAATATCTTTGTGACTCATTCGGTGTTGGAAATCTACAGGAATGCATCTTGGCTTATAGAAGTTCTGTGGATGGGGTAACTCCAATGTGTGTGTATATGTATATATATATATATATATATATATATATATATATATATATATATATATATATATATATATATATATATATATATATATATATATATATATATATATATATATATATATATATATATATATATATATATATATATATATATATATATATATATATGTGTGTGTGTGTGTGGTGTTGGTGTATGTGTGTGTGTGTATTATCGTGCGTCAATATACTGTGATAATAAGTAAATAGTAAGTAATAATATGTAACAATCAACATTTATGTATATGAGCTGTATTTTGAAAAATACAGATTTGCTCATATACATAACTGTGGATTTTCACTTTATACATATATATATATATATACATATATATATATATAGACTGTATATATATATATACACATATATATACTGTATATGTATGTGTGTGTGTGAACTGTTCATTGTCAGTATTGGTATCATCAACATGCGGTGGAAAACTTAATACAGATGTCATGTTCTTACTGATAATAGTTACGAAAATCCTACAAGAATGGAATCCACAATTGTTTTAGTGCACTACAAAATCTAACGTTTAAAATAGATCATTTTCACTACGACTTTTACAGCCATCTACAAGTACCCCATCGTGGATTATGGTTCTCCATTAACTCTGGACGTTTGTGTGAAGTCATACTGCCCTACAATGGAAAACTGCAGTGCCTGCAAAATTTTCGAACTTGAGATATGCCACCACTGGGCTCATGAAACACTGAATACACAAGTTACTGCAGTTTCAGAATGATTCTTCGATACTTTATTTAGGGTGTCCCATCTCCAGTATCTGCAAAGTCAGTAATAAGGCAAGGGAAAACTGCAGTATCTACCATTTTTCTCAGTTTTGTATTTTTGCTGATACTGCAGTTTTCCATTATAAGGCAGCACAGTTATGGCTGACAAGGTTAACTGCTTAGGGAGATGAAAGAGCTAGTGTACATGTAAAGAATCTGTCCTTAGTAGATCTAATCACAAATTTCCCATTTAATAAATTTCAACCTGCACTCCCTACACACTGCGCCACTGACCTCTGTTTCACAAACACCCTTTCTCTTCCTGGAGACTTTACTGTTCCATTTTCACGCCTTTTCCACAAGAATTTAGCAGGTTTTTAAAGGTTTCTCTCGTTCTGTCCATGTTTGTAATTTACACAACCTTCTCAGAGAGAGAGAGAGAGAGAGAGAGAGAGAGAGAGAGAGAGAGAGAGAGAGAGAGAGGCATTTCAAGTCCTGCACGAAGACACACACTCAAAAAAATACATACAGTATATGTGTATATATATATGTATGTATGTATGGTGTATATGTATATATATATATATATATATATATATATATATATATATATATATATATATATATATATATATATATATATATATATATAAATTTCTGACTAACATCAGGATCGAACCCAGGTCTTTCTATTGAAAGGCAAGGGCGCTGCCCATTAGGCCATACAAGTCATAAAAGAAGTAGGAACCCTGAGGGCTACTGCACCCAAGGAATTACCCGGGCAAGCTAACTGCTTGCATACCAGCATGTTTTCCCCAACTTCCCGACTCAGCAACGACCCAACTGACAGCATTTCATTCGAATTATCCCTTCTGAGTGAACATGATAGAAATAATCAACACACAGTCACGTGTGGAACAGAAATAAATTTCTGACTCACATCAGGGTTCGATCCTGACGTGAGTCAAATTTATTTCTGTTCCACACGTGACTGCGTGTTGATTATTTATTATTTATATATATATATATATATATATATATATATATATATATATATATATATATATATATATATATAAATATATATTATATACATTTATATATATAATATATTTATATAATTTATATATAAAGAACTATTCGGTAGCAATAAACTGTGTAGGACAACGATTTCCTGTATCTTCGTAATCTGAACATCTTTTCGAGAAATAAAGGCGACGGAGGAAAAGGAGGTTTGCTGTGCAGTAAATGTTTTTATCACACCAACATAAAGATAAAGGAGGCGAATAAATGAATACTAATATCATCACTTGATGTCTTTTTCTCTCTGTATCATATAGCAAAGTTCGTGAGTATTTTATTTATGTTCTGGTATTGATGCTAAAAATACTACTACTGCTATTACTGCTGCTACTACTACTACTGCTATTACTACTACTGATACTGCTTGTACTGCTGCTACTATTGACACTAGAATTAATAGTGAATTAATGTATTAACAATGATGATCATGATATTAGTATTTTTTTAACAGCTTTCTTCTCGCATTCCTTCTTACTCGCTTATTATTATTATTATTATTATTATTATTATTATTATTATTATTATTATTATTATTATTATTATTATTATTAGAGTTTTACATATATTTTAATATGTATTTACACTTATATCATTCCGGATTTCTTTACCATTATTATTATTATTATTATTATTATTATTATTATTATTATTATTATTATTATTATAGTTTTATATATTTTAATATATATTTATACTTATATCATTACGGATTTCTTAACCATTATTATTATTATTATTATTATTATTATTATTATTATTATTATTATTATTATTATTATTATCGTTTTACTTATAATATATATTTACACATATATCATTACGGATTTCTTAAGCATTATTATTATTATTATTATTATTATTATTATTATTATTATTATTATTATTATTATTATTATCATCGTTTTACTTACATTTTCATATATATTTACAATTACATCGTTGCGGATCCATTCACCATAAAGGGCCAGTGGTGAGAGAGGCTGGCCATATTGTAAAGGTTTCACACAGAAAAAATATATGGATGACCCCTGTTTTTTTAATAAAGCATTATTATTATTATTATTATTATTATTATTATTATTATTATTATTATTATTATTATTATTATTATTATCATTATTATTATTATTATTTAAGATTGTCTGAAAGGCGGTCGTCTCCCTAGGTGATATTATTATTATTATTATTATTATTATTATTATTATTATTATTATTATTATTATTATTAACTATGGCATAAAAATTATACACATTACAACAATCATCAAATGAAAAATACAGTTCACGAGAATATAAGCGTCCCAGTATTGAACACTCTCTCTCTCTCTCTCTCTCTCTCTCTCTCTCTCTCTCTCTCACGTTTCATGTGGGAAGGGCCCTGGAGATATCGGCGAAGAATCGCAGCTTTATTTCCTTTTATTCCATGCTCGAACTGCTTTGTTTTGATAACGGAACGTCGACGATAGAAGCAATAAAAGTGATTTATTGTTCGGGTGTATTGTCTACCTCAATCTACCCATCCGGACGAATCGATGTTTTACGAAACCGATCTCAATTTTTTCCCCGGTTTTATCTCTCGATTAAGAAATATAATCAATTGGTTTTTTTTTTTTTCTCTCTCTCTCTCTCTCTCTCTCTCTCTCTCTCTCTCTCTCTCTCTCTCTCTCGGGCGCCGGATTAATGACATCCGCCGAGTTCGAAAACTCGGGTCCCTTTTCCGAGTTTGGCAATCGAATCTCCCTTTGATTATTCCGTCTTCATTTTTTTAATTTTCATTTATTTTTTGTAGCCCTTTTTATTTTAATTTAAAAGAGGTTTTTCCGCCATTGAGAAATGTTTTGTTTTCATGTATTTTACTGTTTATTCAGATCTCGTATTCAGTCAGTTTTGTAACCGATTCCGCGATCATTTCAGCTCAGATTACAAAAGCGACTTTTCATGCAAGCAACTGGTCATTCTGTATTTTCCTCACCAAAGTTTTGCGATGAAAGATTCTCTCTCTCTCTCTCTCTCTCTCTCTCTCTCTCTCTCTCTCTCTCTCTCTCTCTCTCTCTCTCTATTTCCTCCTTCCTTTCGCTCTCTCTTTCTCTCTCTCTCTCTCTCTCTCTCTCTCTCTCATTCTTCCTCTCTCTCTCTCTCTTTCACTTCTTTCTCTCTCTCTCTCTCTCTCTCTCTCTCTCTCTCTATTTCCTCCTTCCTTTCGCTCTCTTCCCCCCGCTCTCTCTCTCTCTCATTCCTCCTCTCCTCTCTCTCTCTCTCTCTCTCTCTCTCTCTCTCTCTCTCTCTCTCTCTCTCTCAACTTCCTGTCGAAATTACTAACCGTTCATCAGCATTCATCATTAGCTCTCATTTCTTCCTTAAGCCGGAATCCCTCAATGACCAAGACGCCGTAAGCACCGCATTCACTCCCCCGACGAGCGTACATACAGAGGGAAGTGATAATATATCTTCGCCCGCCGGAGGAGTACCACCCCAACCAGAGGTGACGACGCCCACTTTCACCGAGGGCGGCCCCGCCCAACCGATTTTTGTCCGTTCGCAGCTAATATCAATTTATTACAACCAACTATTTATCGAGACATAAATCACGTCCTACGAGACCCAGCTGAGAGCTGCTGCCGCTGTGTCAACGGAGACGGGAATCGAGGGACGGCAGCCGCCGGCGTCCCCAAGGACGGGCGTCCCGTTGGGTTTGCATCCTGTAATGATCCTTACGAACGGGTGCTCAAATTCCTGATTGAGAGAGAGAGAGACAGACAGACAGACAGAGAAAGGAGGAACGAGAGAGAGAGAGAGAGAGAGAGAGAGAGAGAGAGAGAGAGAGAGAGAGAAGGAATGAGACAGAGAGAGAGAGAGAGAAAGAGAGAGAAAGAAAGGAGGAGTGACAGAGAGAGAGAGAGAGAGAGAGAGAGAGGAGAGAAAGAAAGAGAGAGAGAGAGAGAGAGAGAGAGAGAGAGAGAGAGAAAGAAAGGACAGAGAGAGAGAGAGAGAGAGAGAGAGAGAGAGAGAGAGAGAGAGAGAGAGAGAGAGAAAGGAGGAATGACAGAGAGAGAGAGAGAGAGAGAGAGAGAGAGAGAGAGAGAGAGAGAGAGAGAGAGGAGGAATGAGAGAGAAAGGAGGAAGAAAAAGAGAGAAAGGAGGAATGAGAGAGAAAGGAGGAAGAAAAAGAGAGAAAGGAGGAATGAGAGAGAAAGGAGGAAGAAAAAGAGAGAAAGGAGGAATGAGAGAGAGAGAGAGAAAGGAGGAAGAAAAAGAGAGAAAGGAGGAATGAGAGAGAGAGAGAGAGAAAGGAGGAATGAGAGAGAAGGAAGAAAGAGAGTGAAAGGATTAATGAGAGAGAGAGAGAGAGAGAGAGAGAGAGAGAGAGAGAGAGAGAGAGAGAGAAAACAGTTTCTGAATTACGAGGACGCCGGTGCAGGTGTTCGAATCGTTTCCCCCTTTTTCCATCTGATCCTCCCTTATTCCCCTCCCCCGTTCCAAGTCCTTTCTGCCGTTCCCCCGTTCCGCTGTCCCGTCCGAGTGATTCACGGCGATACGACGAAGTATAAATCATCTTGGGGACCTCTGTTTCATGTCCTCCTATGACTTTGCGGGGACGGGGGTGTCCTTGGTGGGAGATGATGTCTGAATTTCAATCTCGAAGTGGACACAGGTTCGAGGAATGGGTTATACGTCACAGAGAGGAGGATGACGTCACGAAACCATCCACGACTTGTATTCCGTTCCTCGTACCTCTGCTTTCTTCTTCAGCCATCGCCATTTTATTCCTCTCTACGGAATTCTCCCCTTATTCCCAAGACTCCTAATTGATTCCCCCTCCTTCTACTACTTTATCAAAACCACTACCCGCCCCCCTCTCTCTCTCCTCCCTTCGGCAACCCTTTCTCCCTCAAATTTTCCCCTCGACCTTCTTTTTTTCGGAAGCTTGATGACGTCACGGCGTGATAAGTGGGCAAGGTGGCGCTGATACTCACATTCGATAAGAATGATTTATATCGCGCGCAATCAAATGACTTCATCATCATTGCCGATTTCATTGCGTCCGTTTGTTGTGTGAGGTTCATCGATCATAGAGGCCCTGGGGAAGGGGGTGGGGGGGAGGGGGATTATTGAAGTCATGGGAGGTAGGCTGGAGGCCCCTGGGGAAGGGGGGAGGGGGTGAGGAAAAGGAAAGAAGTGTTAGATAACACCAAACGAATGGCCGCTGAGCAACATACAAATATTTTATAAAAAATAATCATAAATATCGCTCGTTAGTCTATAACAAAGCGAATGACTCTCTCTCTCTCTCTCTCTCTCTCTCTCTCTCTCTCTCTCTCTCTCTCTCTCTATTGCGGCTGCGCAATCCGTTCGTTACTTGTTTATTTTCGATCGCGTTTATATCATCCTTCCTCATCGTTCGCTTTGCATTTTGACTGACAAACGATAACAGTCGTTAGAGCTCGGGAGATATGTTCGTTTGTTTGTTTGAGCATTATCTGGAAGGGTGCCCAGTCGTTAGAGAGGGAGAGGAAATTGCGACGACGAGCTTGTGTCATTGGCATCTGTCTTTTGTAGTTTCGTCAAAAGTAAAGTAAAGTAAAGTAAGAAAAACACAAATATCAATTAATTATTTAAATAAAATAATCAATTGATAATTAATGAATAAATTGATGATTAATAAACAAACTGATATATACTTAACATACATTTATAATTAATTAATAAATCAATTTATATTTCATTGGTAAATAAATTGGTAATTAATTAAAAATGAATTTATAAACTGGTAATTAATTAATAATTGAATTGATAATTAATTAAGAGACAAATTTGTAATATGTTAATAAACATACTGATAATTAACAATCAAATAAAATTTAAAAGTAATAGAGATATATCTTTCAATTAAAAATTACTCAATAAATAAAAAACTTATAATTAATCAATAAATAAAAAACATAATTAATCAATAAATAACAAAACTTATGATTAATCGATAAATAAGCAAATTAATAATTAATAAAATATTTAATTAATTAACTAATTAATTAGTAAACAACTTAATTAATAATTAATAAAAATGTTTAATTAATTAATTAATTAATTAATTAATTAATTAATTAATTAATAAGGAAATTAATAACTAGTAAAAATAACTTTTAAAAGTTAACTAATTAATCGATAACTAAGGAAATTAATAATTAATAAAAATATTTAATTAATTAACTAACTAATTAATCATTAACAAGTGAATTAATAATTGATCAAAATATTTAATTAACTAATTAATCAATAAATAAATTAATTAATAATTAATAAAAACTATTTAATTATTTAATGACTTGTCAATAAACAAGTCAAAATGGCTCTTCAACTTCCGGAGTGTTTAAAGGTTAGTAACTCACCGAAGATGCCCCCAAATATTTTTTTAATTATCACTGATAATTACCATTCTTTATTCTCTCTTCTCAATTCGTGAAAATAAATCAACAAAAAATAAACATACATAAACAACAAAAATAAATCAACAAAAGATAAACACAAAGAGATCAAGAAAACATAAACAAAGCAATATATAAACAACAAAAATAAATCAATAAAAAATAAGCAGAGCAATATACATACAACAAAACAAAATCAACAAGAAATAACCTAAGCAGTATATAACCAACTAAAAATGGCTGTTAAACTACAGGTGATTGCTTCAAAATTGGCAATTAATATATGATGCTCCAAGATTTTTCTTATTGATAGCTTTAGCTGTAGTTCTCTTCACATGTACGTCTCAGGATCCAAAAGCTATTATTTGCAGCGACAAACCCGAAGCTATTTACAGGAATCACAGAACCTGACTTTTAAATATCCCAAAGTGGGTACCACCTATGCAAGTTGGGAGAAACTTGTGTCATTTTACTGCAATAACTTACGAGCCGATGCTTTTGTTTCTGAACTTTCATTCCATTAGAACTTTCTGTGCGTGTTGGGAGGAGAGAGAGAGAGAAAGAGAGAGAAAGTGAGTATATCGGTTGTTGTTCAGAGTTTTCCCTGGCAGCGCTGGTTGGTCAGCTAGTATATATATATATATATATATATATATATATATATATATATATATATATATATATATATATATATATATATATATATATATATACACATATACACATATACACATACACACATATATATATAAAAGATACGTACATAATTGTAATAACCACAATGCCCTCTTAACTTCTCGAATTCCTCACACTTTTTGGATACACTTGTCACTACAAAGCCTTAGATCCAAGTGCAAGAAAGATGAAGTCATTCTGATGTTCGGTAGCAGGAGTCGAACCCTCATCCAGAGTATATATATATAAATAGCCTATATATATATGCACTAGCTAACCAACCTGCTGCTGCCTGGGAAAGCTCTGAATGAAAACCGATAAACTCTCTCTCTCTCTCTCTCTCTCTCTCTCTCTCTCTTTCCTGTTAAGATAGTTGCTTCAATTACATTGCCCAGCGTTTTTGACATTTTATATTTCACCCCTCCTCACCCTCACTTCCTATCGGGGCTGAACTTGGACTTAAAGGGCATCAGGAGTTTAACTATTCATCTCAGCAAGCTCAAAACCCATGGATTAGATACTAATATTTGTTGTTTTCTGTTATTTTTACATGTCACTACCTTCCCACCCCTTCTCACTCCACCTTCTTATCGGGGCTGAACTTGGACTAAAAGGGCATCAGTAGTGTCACTATTCATTTCAGCGACCTCGACAACTATGGATTGGACACTAATATCTGTTGTTTTCGGTTTTTTTACATGTCACCCCTTCCCACCCTTCTCACCCCCCTTCCTATCAGGGGCTGAACTTGGACTTAAAGGGCATTGGGAGTGTCACTGTTCATCTCAGCGACCTTGAAAACTATGGATTGGACACTAATATCTGTTGCTTTCAGTTAATTTTACATAGCACCACCTTCCCACCCCTTCTCACAGCCCCCCATCCTGGGCTGAACTTGAACTTAAAGGGCACTGGGAGTGTCACTATTTATCTCAGTGACCTCGAAAACTATGGATTAGATACTAATATCTCTCATTTTCAGTTATTTGCATGCCACTCCCCTCCCCCACCCCCTTTGGTGCCAGTGATGTCTTACCCACACAGTGTTCTTTTCAAGACAGTAAGTCATATGTATACCAAGTTTGGTTGAAATTGCTCAATACATTTCAGAGTGTATGTGGAACATACACACACACACACACACATACATACATCCATTTTTATTTATATAGATAGATATATATAAGCACTGGTTAGACCTACCCAGGACCCTCTAAGTCTTAGTGGGTCCTGGGCCGCCTACTGATAAGTCATCAACTTGTATACAACCCGTCTGCCACGTGCGTGCGAGACAAGTTACCGACACTGAGGTGAGTTTGTGACATGCTTAAGACCTGTTTTCTCGCAGAGTAGACGTACCACAACTCTGTCACTGTCCTTGACGTTTCTTGGCTCCCGTAGTTAGATCAAATGGCACGCGTGTGTGTGTGAGGTGACAGCACCTGCTCAACTCTCGATTCTAGGAATCCATTAATCCGTATCTCGTTTCACGATGCCCGAAAAAAGCTCTTCCAGTTGACGTTTTTGTCCTGCGCAGGTGTAAGGTGAGATTCGACGCTTATCAGGCACACTTTCATAACCCCTACGTCCCTCACTCAATCGCGTGTGTCATGAAAATAGATTTGTTTTCTGACATCTGTCAGAGTCACGAATTCAGAAGATGGAAAAGTCTCACCGCAGTAGTTGTCTTCATCAGGGTGACTGTCTTCATCAGGCTGACTACCTTCATCAGGCTGACTGCCTTCATCAGGCTGACTGTTTTCATCAGACTGGCTGTCTTCATCAGGCTGACTGTCTTCATCAGGCTGACTGTCTTTCATCAGGCTGACTGTCTTTATCAGGCTGACTGCCTTCATCAGGCTGGCAGTCTTCATCAGGTTGACTGTCTTTATCAGGCTGGCTGCCTTCATCAAGCTGACTGCTTTCATCAGGCTGACTGTCTTCATCAGGCTGACTGCTTTCATCAGGCTGACTGTCTTCATCAGGCTGACTTGTCTTCATCAGGGTGACTGTCTTCATCAGGCTGACTTGTCTTCATCAGGCTGACTGCCTTCTCATCAGGCTGACTGCCTTCTCATCAGGCTGACTGCCTTCTCATCAGGCTGGCTGTCTTCATCAGGCTGACTGGCTTCATCAGGCCGGCTGTCTTCATCAGGCTGACTGCCTTCATCAGGCTGACTGTCTTCATCAGGCTGGCTGCCTTCATCAGGCTGGCTGTCTTCATCGGGCTTAGTAATTCACGACGTCACCAATCTGTGTTGACTGATTGATTTTTGAAATTTAGGCTGTCAAGCCAAGCACTGGGGCACTTCCCGTGAAAAGAGGGCGTTTGAGTGGTTGGACAGCAAGATAATGATATCCAAAAAATAGAGGATATAAGTACAAGGATCTGACGATGGAACTGGGAGAAACCCCTACAGTTGCACTAAGAAGTAATAGTTAGAGGTGTTAGACAGCAAGATTGAAAAAGGAAAAGGAATGGAGGTAGATTAAAAGACTAAAATGTGGATGCAGTTAGTGGCCGAAGGAATAATCTGTGTGGGGTCACAGAGACACATTTAGACTTTTATA
This sequence comes from Macrobrachium rosenbergii, assembly GCF_040412425.1. Lineage (NCBI taxonomy): Eukaryota > Metazoa > Arthropoda > Malacostraca > Decapoda > Palaemonidae > Macrobrachium > Macrobrachium rosenbergii. The sequence goes on from NC_089781.1 coordinate 24,143,055, forward strand.
TTTCTTCTATGAATGGAGAGTTGATTTTGCTGTAAACAGAATGTCGGTCTTTGAAACCTCAAGATCTTTGATTGCTGGTTTTCGTGAATTTTGTAAAAAAAAAAAAAAAAATAAAAAAAAAAAAAAAAGGCGACGTTTGTAAAATAAAAAAAGTGAAAATTGTAAAATAGAATAAAAAGAAAAACCTGAACTTAGCAAAAAAAAAAATCGTGAAATTTGTAAAAAAAAACAAAAAAAAAGTGAAATTGATACAAAAAATTTGTGAAATTTGTAAGAAAAAAAAATATTTTGTGTAATTGGTAATGAATTTTTCGTGAAATTTGTAGAAAAAAGTCATGAAATTTGTAAAAAATAATCGTGAAATTTTAAAAAAAAAAAAAAAAAAAAAAAAAAAAAAAAAAATTTATAAAGTAGGCGTGCCAATATAAAGCCCTTCAATTCTAGTACTCGATTTATCGATAAAATAGATAAAACATATTTTAGATTAATGTCTCCTGTCTCCGTGACCGTAAAATAAGAATTTTTAGAATTTTCCCTCACGTTTACACCTGTCCAGATGAATAATGACTCTCCAGTTTTATTTCTACCCCCGGTCACAAATTCATCACAGATATTAGACTTTTCATGAACTTACTGATTTATCATGGGGAAAACAACCTCCCTCATTGGTTCTAGACATGCTAGCGGATGTATCCTACACTCCCTGTAATATTAGCTTATAGTTGTAGTTAGATCAGCAACAAGAGAGAGGTTTCTAAGGCGCGATACCACTCAATGATATATTTTTTTCATGAGTCATAAGTTTCAGTCTCTCACTAACTTCCAGTTCAGAGCAACATTTTTGCAATGATTCGGTGGAACTCCACTTGAAATGGCGGACTTTATGCCTGAGTTTTTTTTTTTCCAAAGCATAGTTTTTAATCAGCAACTGGAGAGGGGTTTTTCTCAAGGTGCAATACTACTCCCTGAAATATTTTTTTTCATGATTCATAATTTTCAGTCTCTCACTAACTTCCAGTTCAGTACAACATTTTTGCAATGATTCGGTGGATCTCGACTTGAAATGGCGAACTTTATGACTGAGTTTTTTATTTTCAAAGCAAATTTTTAATCAGCAACTGGAGAGATGTTTTCCTCAAGGTGCAATACTACTCCCTGAAATATTTTTTTCATGAGTCATAATTTTCAATCTCTAACTAAATTCCAGTTCAGTGCCGCATTTTTGCAATCATTCGATGGAACTCCACTTGAAATGGCGAACTTTATGACCGAGTTTTTTTTTTCAAAGAATTGTTTTTAAAATTTTGTAATGGTTAAAATATATGAATACTTATTTAAAATTATTTTGTTGGATATCAACAATTATAAACCTTAGTCTTCACTATAGTGTTTCTGTTTATTTATTATTTTTTTTTTTTTCACAACAAAACTTGCTGACTCTCCCAAGGTACCCACTTCCGGAGGCTTACTGCTTGTTAATTAACTTGAATCGGAATTATCCCCTCCAAACCCCCACTTCCACAATAATATTTAAAAAATATTAAAATTAATAATTTACAGCTCTCAATGGCTGAATCTTCCTTTTGGTTCACGTAGCTATCTCAACTTTCTTTGCAGCAGTGAGGTGTTCCTCATGAACTGATTACAACCTCCACCATTAATCTGGAGAATTCTCACACTGCTTCACTATTTTTCAAATTCCATAGGCTCCTCTCTTTTCAGAGGCGTGTCTATTATTACCCTCGTACGTACTGACAAATTTCACCGTAAGGGGAAAGTGATAAGGCATCTTCCAGCTGCTATCGAATCCTTAGGGGAAAGAGATTTTGGTGTCATTCGGTTACATGATCAAATGTTCTTTCTTGAGAACGTGAATGAGAATTTAGATGAAAGACAGATTAGAGATACCTTCATTCTTCACACTTATCAAGGGGCCAATGGTGAGAGATGATGGCCCCGGGCTGGACGACGCCAAATATAAACGTGGTGTTTATTGCATGTAGACTACTGTTTTACACACTGTATTATTATTATTATTATTATTATTATTATTATTATTTATTATTATTATTATTATTAAAAAGATAAACCACATTCATACGGAAGAGACACGAAGGGGCCACTGACTTGAAAGTCAAGCTTCCAAAGAATATGATGTTCACTAGAAAGAAGTAACAGAAGGTAAGGGGAAATAAAGAAAGAGGAGATAAACAGATAAATGAACAAATTATTAAATAAATAAAAATATAAGTAAAATGTTAGAATACCGACAAACTGTTTAAGGTTATATATTGCTTTCCATTACAGAAAGAAATCCGGGCTTAAACGTCCACCAAAGAATCATAAACCAATGGATGATTCTAAATTCCTAAATTTCGGTCATCGTAATTTGAAACTCTATCAAAATTATCTAAAAGCTCTATGGACTTGCGTATGAAATTTACAGACCCTTTCCGAGTTCAGCTGGTCCGCTAGTATAGTGGTCAGTGTCGTGGCATGCCACTCAGATGTCGCGGGTTCGCGTCTCCCCCAGGGCGATGAAAAATCATTGGCTCTGTATCATGATCAGTTACTGCTGCAGTGTCGGGTCTGCTGCGGTGGGAGGCTGAAACCAACATTTTTAGGAAGCTTGAATTTGAAGTCAATGGCCCCTTTGTTGTGCTTGTTCCACGTGAATGGGTTTCATCGACTGAAATAATAATAATAATAATAATAATAATAATAATAATAATAATAATAATAACTTTACCAGTCCGTTCTTCTTATTTCCTACGTCTTGCTCTCACTGCCCCCCAAAAATAGCAAGTCGTTAATGGGGTGATACAAGGTTATATGACTATAACTCATATCAGGCTGACAGGGAAGTACGAACTTCGTATAAAAACTGTAATCCCAGGATCACGTAAGGGTGAATGATGGTATAAAAGTGTGCTGTCTCTGCTAACAGTTCTGCTCTATTTCTGTGTGTGTGTGTGTGTGTGTGTGTGTGTGTGTGTGTGTGTTAGTTTTAATCCTAGAGTGACCTGGAGATTATTCTCTTTAGCCTAGCGTCCGCAGACTCAGAATCCTCTTAAGAAAGCCCAACAAGCAGGCAAAAGAAGAAAAAAAAAACTGCTATCAATTTGTATGGGTTGATCAAAAAGCAATAAACAAACCTACTCTTTGGTAATTGTCTATTTAAGCATTTCGTTTATATTGACTGCCCTCTCTATCATCTTCATTTATCCTTTACATGTTTTAGAAGCACGAAAATGGACGTGATACAAAGCAAAGACGTTTGTATTTTTAAATTGCAGAAATTGAAGTTTGAGGACTGTGTGTGTTTTCTGACCAACTCTCCCAGAGGATAACATAAGAATATTTTGTTGTTATATACAAACATGTTTTATTTAACAAAATGCGAAGCAAATGCATAGGAATTCAGTAGGAATTTTAACATGAAATGGGGCAACATAAGCTTTGTAGCTTTTAACACGAACAGAAGCGATGATATAAAATTAAACTGATTTTCTGCTAAAAAAAAAATTTAAAAACCACCCAAGTACAAAACTAGGAAAGCATTGTAATTCCATATCACGCGAGTATCTATAGAGCTGCAAATAAGAAATTGTTGCTCAACGTACTTAACGGTTTATTTCATCTACATTAATTTTGCACGTGTATATATCATTTGTATACTCGTACTAATTTCCCGGCCTTGTTAAATGCTTGATTTTGCGTGACAGAAAAAATCGAAAAATCTAGACCACTTTGCCCCATCGGTTCCCAGCGTCACTAACAGAACAAAATCGCTTATGCCACTTGTCCATAAATATAATTTCTCTTTAGATTATCTGCACCACGAGTACGTGTTTCACTGCTACAAAAAAAAAAAAAAAAAAAAAAAGCCCATGATTTTCAAGGTCATAAATAACTCGAAATCCAAAGACGTATTACTATACTTTGGCGTTGTAAACATTATGAATGACTTTTCCTGTATATCGTGTGGTACTATTGCCAACTGCCTGTATTTCTCAATCCCCGGATGTACTGTAGAATGGAATGACGTCACGATAGGTATTACGAAATTCTCGCTGTCGTTCACAAACTGATACAGCAGATTGACTACTTTGTCTTACATCTGTTACGAAAGCCTCGGGAGATACGTATCTGGAGGAGTGAATCCCATTTCTTGATAAATATGAATTGGCATAATACTGACTCCCATCTTCTGAGAGAACTTGAGAGCCTGTCATCTCTTTCGGGGATAGGCCTCACTCCTTTCTCTTCTTGTTCTTATTTTTCCTCTTTTATTATTATTATTATTATTATTATTATTATTATTATTATTATTATTATTATTATTATTATTATTATTATTATTATTCCGAAGATGATCCCTATTCATGCAGAACGAACCCATGGGGGCCACTGACTTGAAATTCAAGCTTCCAAAGAATAAGGAGTCCCGATAGGACGAGAATAATTGAGGATAAAAGGTTGGAATGGAATAAAGAAAAAAAATTAGGCCACAGGCCAAGCGTTGGGACCCATGAAGTCATTCAGCGCTGAAAGGGAAATTGAGAGAAAAAGGATTTTAAAAGTGTAACAGGAGGGAAACCTCTCATCTGCCGCTACGAAACCATTTTTGAGAGATGGGATGGAAAGTCAGATGGAAGAAAGAGAATATGAACGGAGGTACAGTAAAAGGAATGAAAGGGGGTTGCATGGCCAGGGGCCGAATTGACGCTGCAAAGAGTCTTAAATAAAAATTAATAAATAATAAAATAATAATAAAAAATTAAATAAATAAAATAAAATAAAATAAAATAAATAATAAAATAATAATAAAAAAATAAATAAATAATAAAATAAATAAATAAATAAATAAATAAAATACAAGTGCCGCGGACATATACGTGTAAGCAATATGACCGAGTCTGCCATTATTACCTGTAGCGACAGGTAAATGGCCTGACATATTTAAGTACTCCGTAAATTGTTATGACTCATAAAACAACATTGTCACTTGTTTAGTGTAGCGTCGGGACGCCGCACAAAGATCTATAAGGGAAAAGAGTGGTTGGTTTTCTATGGCAAAAGAGCTCTCAGGTGTTTCGCACAAGACCGCCGCAAAATAGAACAATGATTCAGAGAGAACGTGTGGTTCAAACTGACTAGAAAGGTCCGCATGGTTTGTAATGGAACTCTAGAGATAACTGATAAGTATTAATAATAATAATAATAATAATAATAATAATAATAATAATAATAATAATAATAGTAATAACAATAATAATAATAATAATAATCCAAACAAATCTCATAACATAATAATAATAATAATAATAATAATAATAATAATAATAATAATAATAAAAAGGTCGGCGTGGTTTGTGATGGAACTCAAGAGCTAATTAATAATAATAATAATAATAATAATAATAATAATAATAATAATAATAATAATAATAAAAAGGTCCGCGTGGTTTGTGATAGAACTCTCGAGCTAACTGAATAATAATAATAATAATAATAATAATAATAATAATAATAATAATAATAATAATAATAATAATAATAATTGGGAGAAAAACTCTGTATCACGAGAGTACACAAGATGTTCTGAAGGGGTCCACAATAATATAATTCAACTTCAGCCTTTAACAATTATATAATTGTGGACCTTTTCGAACAAATAATAATAATAATAATAATAATAATAATAATAATAATAATAATAATAATAATAATAATCCATAAAAATCTCATAATAACATGAGTCACTGAAATGGTGAAGAACTCCACAGTGGTGTGAGACGTAACTACACTCACACCACTGTGGATTTCTTAAACAATCATTATGAACGACTCATGTTTTTATATAAATTGTTCAATTGTATTTAACGATCAGCTTTGTAGGCGTTTTCATGTAATCAGTTGTACGAGTAGACAAGCGTTCAATTCTTCTCTAATAAAACGCAGTTTTGTGTGTGTGTGTGCGTTTGTGTATGTGTAGTTTTTTTTATTTTATTTTTATCCTTATTCATTAAAATTATTCATAATTCTTTTACCAATCCCTTAGCTCGCCGAGGACGTTAGAAAAAGCTTCGAATTAAAATTCAAAAGCAGCGTTTTGATTCTTCAAACCCAAACTTCTCTCTCTCCACATCGAAATACGTAAGCATACTTCCAGCGTCATTTTGCAACCCGTTGAGAGAGAGAGAGAGAGAGAGAGAGAGAGAGAGAGAGAGAGAGAGAGAGAGAGAGAGAGAGATTCTCCTGTCGCTACCGATATTGTTAAAGAAGCGATCTGGATGCCTATCTCTTCCTACAGAGAGAGAGAGAGAGAGAGAGAGAGAGAGAGAGAGAGAGAGAGAGAGAGAGAGAGTTCTCCTATCGCTACCGATATGGTTAAAGGAACGATCTGGAAGCCTATCTCTTCCTACACACACACAGAGAGAGAGAGAGAGAGAGAGAGAGAGAGAGAGAGATTCTCCCATCGCTACCAATATTGTTAAAGAAGCGATCTGGATGTGCCTATCTCTTCCTACACACACACACAGAGAGAGAGAGAGAGAGAGAGAGAGAGAGAGAGAGAGAGAGAGAGAGAGAGAGAGAGAGAGGATCGCATATCGAGACTAATTCAGCCGCAGCGGCTGTTTAACTATATATGTATATATATTCCGAAAGCGGCCAATTACCCAAAGATAACCCTACCTCACAGGTAAAGTTTCGGCACAAATCCCCCGAGTTGGTCGAGCAGAGCATCCACTGTTATGAATGGCTCAATAAGACCCGCATTTTCGTTTTTACGGCTCTTTGTCTGTGCGCCTGTACCACCCCCACCCCTCTCAGACTCCCCACCCAACACCCCTCTATACTCCTGCCCCTTCCACTCACTTCTGTGTTCTCTCTCTCTCTCTCTCTCTCTCTCTCTCTCTCTCTCTCTGGAGGAAAGATAGGCATCCAGATCGCTTCGTTAACAATATCAGTAACGATAGGGGAACACTCTCTCTCTCTCTTTCTCTCTCTATAGAGAGGTAAGGTAAGGTCTCTCTCTCTCTCTCTCTCTCTCTCTCTCTCTCTCTATATATATATAGAGGAAAGATAGGCATCCAGATCGCTTCGTTAACAATATCAGTAACGATAGTAGAACCGCCCTCTCTCTCTCTCTCTCTCTCTCTCTCTCTCTCTGGAGGAAAAGATAGGCATCCAGATCGCTTCGTTAACAATATCAGTAACGATAGTAGAACCGCCCCCCCACCCTCTCTCTCTCTCTCTCTCTCTCTCTCTCTCTCTCTCTGGAGGAAAGATAGGCATCCAGATCGCTTCGTTAACAACATCAGTAACGATAGGGGAACTCTCTCTCTCTCTCTCTCTCTCTCTCTCTCTCTCTCTCTCTCTCTCTCTCTCTCTATCGAGGAAAGATAGGCATCCAGATCGCTTCGTTAACGATATCAGTAACAATAGGAGAGCCCCCTCTCTCTCTCTCTCTCTCTCTCTCTCTCTCTCTCTCTCTCTCTCTCTCTCTCTCTGGAGGAAAAGATAGGCATCCAGATCACTTCGTTAACAATACCAGTAACGATAGGAGAACCCTCTCTCTCTCTCTCTCTCTCTCTCTCTCTCTCTCTCTCTTCTTCTTCTTCTTCTTCTTCTTCTTCTTCTTCTTCTCATTTCTAGTAAAAGATACGCATCTAGATCGCTTCATTAACAATATCAGTAACGACAGAAAAAAAAAAAAATAGGCAAATCTTCAATGTATTACAGTTGTAATTATGAGGTTTCTCGAAACCAGAAGACAGTGATTGTAAAACCATTCTGCATTTTATCTTCAAAATCTTATCTGACTGTCTGTCTCTCTATCTGTTTATATTCTTAACCGTCATCTTATCGAGAAATCTCAAAAACGACAATATTGACAAAATTGTCTCTTCCTTAAAGCCTTCCACATTTTCTGTAACCATCCTAAGTACCTTTCAGGTATGGTGTGAAGCTATCTCTCTCTCTCTCTCTCTCTCTCTCTCTCTCTCTCTCTCTCTCTCTAACATTTTCTGTAACTATCAAAGATATCTTCTCGTGAAGCTATCTCTCTCTCTAACATTTTCTGTAACTATCCTAGATACCTTCCATGTATGGCATGAAACTCTCTCTCTCTCTCTCTCTCTCTCTCTCTCTTTAACATTTTCTGTAACTATCCTAGATACCATCCATGTATGACGTGAAGCTCTCTCTCTCTCTCTCTCTCTCTCTCTCTCTCTCTCTCTCTCTCTCTCTCTCTCACATTTTCTTCAACTATCCTACATACCTTCCATGTATGACGTGAAGCTCTCTCTCTCTCTCTTTCTCCCTCTTTAACATTTTCTGTATGTTCCTTCCATGGACGACATTCAGCTCTCTCTCTCTCTCTCTCTCTCTCTCTCTCTCTCTCTCTCTCTGCAATAGCAAGCATTGTTACCCCTCGGAATAATCGGTTTTACTAGATGCATAACAATACAGTCTTCCACGTTGAAACGAGGCATAACACAATGCCTCTAATAGAGCGGGGACGGCGATGGCTGGCTGGGACGAAAACACGCCACGGGAAATTCTGACCTTTATGTCACGGCATTATACGAATCCCCGTTTCTATAATCTATATTGCAGCTCTGATAATGAGTGCATTTTTGTCTCCCCGCCGAAAGCTTCTGTTGGCAATCTGTAATTATCCCAGGTATCACCATTCGCCATTCGCCAATCGGGCCGCCAATCACAGTGATTAGGCCGCTAATGGCTCATGTAAGAGCCGTTGCGGGTGGCTAATTCGGGGCGCCGAGATAAAAGAAGCGATGCCATTGGCCTGGAAACTGATTGTTTTCTGTGTCGGGCCCTGCGAATGGTCAGCGAAGGCGGGCGGTTTTGAGAGGAGGGCCGTGGTTGGTTTACGGGATGAACAAAAGGGGGAGGGGGTTGGGGGAGGGGGAGCAGGCAGGGAGGTCTTCATCTCATTTAGACTTCATGGTAAAATACGATGAGTGATTATTGCTACTGAAGAGGGACTCAACGAAGAATGAAGCGCTAACGAAGAATTTGGGGAGGAGGGCGAGCTGGGCAAAAAAGAACACACACACACACACACACACACACACACACACACACACATACAACGTGAAAGAATATAAAACCGAGGCCACATTATTTTATTATTATAATTGCTAGGGTTTCCTGAATGAGCAAAGCAAAGATAAGCGGATTTGGAAGGGGAATTCTCTTTTATATATACATATAATATGTACATATATATTAAATTTCATTGGTCATATTTTCGATTCTTGAGAACTTCAACTTAAGGAGTAATTGCCTGAAGATGTATTCTGGATGCCCTGCTCTTCCTAATGTTAAATTTCAACACCTTTTCCCCACTGAAAAAAAAAAGTTAAGTATACCTTAGTTTTACCAGACCACTGAGCTGATTAACAGCTCTCCTAGGGCTGGCCAGAAGGATTAGACTTATTTTACGTGGCTAAGAACCAATTGGTTACTTAGCAACGGGACCTGCAGCTTATTGTGGAATCCGAACCACATTATAGCGAGAAATGAATTTCTATCACCAGAAATAAATTCCTCTAACTCTTCCTCATCCGGCCGGGGGAATTGAACTCCGGCCCATTGAGTGACAGTCTGAAGCTCAACCGACTCAGCCAACGAAGGGCTGCTTTTCCACTTACCTCGCAACACGGAAACTCAACAGAAACACCGAGAAATTCCTTGGCAAACGGATTACCGCCAGATCCGCCGCTTAGAGATAAAGCTTTTACGCAATACCGAAACGAATGCCCAGGGGAAACCGGATCCGAAGTTCGTCGAAGCGGACGCAGCGAAAATCCGGCCAGAGAAAACACGAGACTACTTTAGACGATCGTGTTCTTTTGTCTTGGCCACTCAATGCTTATTGGTAGGTCTGCATGCGTATGGGTTTGCTGTGATGGGAAAGCTCATACGCTTGTGAGGTGTGTTCGTTTGTGCATGCCCGCATACCTGAGTGTATGCATACAGATATACATACATACATACACACACATATATAAATATATATATATATATATATATATATATATATATATATATATATATATATATATATATATATGTGTGTGTGTGTGTGTGTGTGTGTGTGTGTGTGTGTAGAATTTTTTTTTTCTCTCTCTCTCTCTCTCTCTCTCTCTCTCTCTCTATATATATATATATATATATATATATATATATATATATATATATATATATATATATATATATATATATATATATATATATATATATATATATATATATTACTACAGGAGTACCGCTACAGAACCAACATCAGTGGCAGCTGTCTACACAGGAGGTTCATCTTTGATTCAATTACTACTGTATTTTTATTTTAAGTCTGAATGGGCAAAAGCTGCAGGTAGGGAGGTGTTATCTAAAAGAATTACAGTCTTGTGCCGAAGAAATATAATATAACTGCGAAGATCTTCCGAATATCGAGCACAGCTGAGAGTCAGATCTGGATGATGCCACAGCAGAAATATCTATTGTAACTTGGAAAATGCTTGAGAAGGTGACTGTTGGGGAAGGCTATTAAATATGAACAACAGAAATGTGGTAGTGATGGTGAAAATCAAATCCTGACGAGCGTTTGGATTTTACCGTAGATATGGATGGCGTCAATGTTCAAAATAATGGAACGAGGGGAAATAATTATATATTTGTATACGAAAGAGGCAACATTATCTGACATAACTGGAAAGGTATGGTTTTGAGAGGAGGTAGACTCCAAAAAGTGTATAGGTTTGAACAAAAAAGAAAGAGTGAATCAAAAGGGCCATTAATATATCAATCTGAGACATTCAAGATTAAATGGACAAAGCTGTATGTAGTACACACGAACCTACAGAAAACAAATCGCACAATTGCTAGGGGTGTGACGTAGAGGATACTCAGGCTTGTGGTGAAGACGGTAGCCGAAGAAGGAGAGAGATCAGACGTCTTCTTCGTGGTGAGAGTGAAATTGATGTTTTCGTAGGAAGATGAAAGAGTGACTGGTCATGTCTCCATGGGTGTTAAATATTGTAATGGACACACTGATGAGAGAGGTCAGGGAAAGTAAGGATGTTGGTGGAAACTGTTTTTTTTTTCTCTCTCTCTCTCTCTCTCTCTCAGTAGAGACTCTGAGCACCCGTTCGTAAGGTTCATTATGGGATACAAACCCTACGGGACTCCAGCCCTTGGGAACGCCAGCTGCCGTCCCTCGATTCCCGTGTCCGCTGACACAGCAGCGGATTGAGAATGAAATGTGAAATGCGTGGCGTTTAGAATTAACTCAGCGTTAGTTGGCGACTGTGAAGAGAAGCCACAGAAAGCGTAAATGAAAGGAATAGATGATGGTAGAAAGGAAGATGGGAAGCATAAATTGCAAATTTGGACGAAAGGTTATTAAAGTATAATGGAAACGTTAATGCTGGAATGAGTGAGGAGGCTGCTGAACAGATCCTCCTTTACGGAAGCGAAGTGTTGATATCAAATATAAAGGAAGAAGAAAAAAGATGCAGATGCAGTGTGTAAAAGGACATAAAGAAGACCTCAGAATTGAAAATTAAATGGATTACCGAAGGTGCTTGTACGAAAGGTTGCTCGAAGTTACACGCGAGATATAATGGTTGAGGGGCGCAGTGTGTATGGGGTGAACAAGCTGCTGACGGGCCTTCAGTGAGGTGAATGAAGCACCAGATAATGGTGATGTTTCTGTAAATGGATCTACTTATGATTCAATATTTGAAGAGTGCACATTGCAGTGATTGCTGTTGCCTTTATGATTATATATATATATATATATATATATATATATATATATATATATATATATATATATATATATATATATATATATATATATACTTATATATTATATATAAATATGTGTGTATGTATATATAATACACACACATACACACACATATATATATATATATATATATATATATATATATATATATATATATATATATATATATATATATATATATATATATATATATAGTTAACAGGAAAGTTACAGCTGCTATATAGTGTTTATCATTAACAATGATTCCCGTTCTTATACGAACTGTTCAACGTCTTTCTATGACACTCATGAAGCTTTCACCACTTCAAGCTTCAAATCGGAACTGTTAATCTGGGTTGTTAGAAAGAGCGATTCCAGATGTTCCCGCCTTACGGTTTACAACCTATAACCTATATAACTTATAATTATATTCACTTTCAAGTTTGTGCGCAATCGAAGTTACGTATTTCAGCCACCAATTTTGGCTACTTTGCAACGCCAGTCTAAAGACATCGATCAATCAATTACGGGCTATTTGGGCCAGACTCTGGCGGAAAGATTCTACCTATAACCTATAACCTATAGCCTATATCTATATTCTCAAATTTGTGACATTCATAAATATACTTCTGCCATTAATTTGGCTACTTTGCAACGCCAGTCTACAGACATCAATCAACCAATTACTGGTTATTGAAACCAGATTGGAAGAAAGATTCTACCTATAACCTATAACTATAGCCTATATCTATATTCCCAAATTTGTGGCGTCCATAAATGTACCCCCTGTACTTCTGCCATGCCATACAGGTGCATGTTTGTGAGATAAACAAACATGCAAATCTTCGTGAGTAGAAAGTCGAGTGGATGAAACGTTCATTGAAAATGGCTGATTCTCTCTGATACATAGTAGCTAATGAGACGTATGACAATAACAAGAGAAAACAAAGAATTGAATCATAAATAGGATAAGCTAAGAAAATGGCAGGATGTTTGTGAAAAGTGTGGCACAGGCGACAGTGCACACAGAAACAATTGCTGGAATGTTTGAAAAGGTTGTTGAGCCCATTCTCCTTTAATGAAGTGAAGTGTAGATGATGAACAATAATGAGGGAGAAATTGTATAGTGTGTTGGGATGAATATTACTGTTGCTAAGCTGCAGTACGTGTAGGGACATGGAATGACTGAATGTTGCTTGTTGATTGGACTTGGTGCAAACTCTCTCTCTCTCTCTCTCTCTCTCTCTCTCTCTCTCTCTCTCTCTCTCTCTCTCTCTCTCTCTCTCATTTAAACAAAATTTATACAGTGACTTATCTCCTCTAAAATAATAAGCTAACTCGTTCTTAAACTCACAATTACTGTTACAATTAATTTCTCTCTCTCTCTCTCTCTCTCTCTCTCTCTCTCTCTCTCTCTCTCTCTCTCTCTCTCATTTAAACAAAATTTATACAGTAACTTATCTCCTCTAAAATAGTAAGCTAACTCGTTCTTAAACTCACAATTAGTTACAATAAATTTCTCTCTCTCTCTCTCTCTCTCTCTCTCTCTCTCTCTCTCTCTCTCTCATTTAAATAAAATTTATACAGTAACTTATCTCCTCTAAAATAATAAGCTAACTCGTTCTTAAACTCACAATTACTGTTACAATTAATCTCTCTCTCTCTCTCTATCATTTAAACAAAATTTATACAGTAACTTATCTCCTCTAAAATAATAAGCTAACTTGTTCTTAAACTCACAATTACTGTTACAATTAATTTCTCTCTCTCTCTCTCTCTCTCTCTCTCTCTCTCTCTCTCTCTCTCTCTCTCATTTAAACAAAATTTATACAGTAACTTATCTCCTCTAAAATAGTAAGCTAACTCCTTCTTAAACTCACAATTACTGTTACAATTAATTTCTCTCTCTCTCTCTCTCTCTCTCTCTCTCTCTCTCTCTCTCTCTCTCTCTCTCTCTCTCTCAATCGAATTTCTCCATCAATTTATCATTTGCCCTAAACACTCGAGACTTTTCTTTCCAGTCATTTTGTCCGATTCTCCTTCACTCATCCTCCAAGCAATCCTTCAACCCTTGCTTTTCCTCCAACCGCCCTCAACACTACCCCTCCCTTTCTCCTCCTCCCTCTCTCCCTCCCCCTCCCTCCTTCCTGCTCATCACTCGTATCATCAACTTCATCGAGCCCCTTGCTGAGAGTTCATAGATGCCCCACAGGTAACCAATATGTAAAACAAACATAGCGGGCAGGAGACAGGGGGAGGAGGAGGTGGGGGGACAGGGGAGGGTTGTTTGAGGTGTGTGGGTGGGGGTATGGGTGGAGGTGGAGGTGGTGTGGGGTGGGGGTTAGAAAGGGTTATGGAATCACAAGAGCCTCGCCCAGGACTATTTCAATTTTTGATTGATCATGATTTTCCCGGTATGCGATAAGCATATACAGCTGGACGCCTTTTCTTCTCTCTCTCTCTCTCTCTCTCTCTCTCTCTCTCTCTCTCTCTCTCTCTCTCCAAAATTGATGATGTGATGCATCAAGTCAATAGAAATTATCTCTGTTGGCTTTTGGGTTCTTTATGGCAGTTATGTCGAAACAGACTCGGCAACAGATAGCAGCCGCATCAAACACGAACGATAAACAATGTACAGGAGACAGATGAAAAATAAAAACAAGAATAAATCGTGGTTAAATAAACATCAACAACAAAGACACAGACGAACCACAGAACGACAGCTATGAGACCCTTCACAGCGACGCCAGGAAAATAAGTTTACTGCAAGACTGGAGAAACGATTCGACAAGAATATAAATTCTTCGAGGATTCAGTTCCATTTTATTTTGCGATACGAAAGCATATCTATGCAAAGAAATGCATGGACATGCAGATAACTGCTTGGAAGTGCTTCCCAAGTCCATTATTAGGACTTGAATTATCTTCGTTATAACTTAGCAGCACAAAATGGCAATAAATAATATTATATTAATGGGGGCTTGCGTACTTACCTTACGTCTTTCCAAAATCCTTATAGGCGCGTCCCTGGCGGATAGGTCCCATGGAATTGAATTTGAAATAATAATAATAATAATAATAATAATAATAATAATAATAATAATAATAATAATAATAATAATAGTATCGGGATGACCACTACCAAACTCTCCAAGAGTCTCTCTTGCCACCTTCAAGAAGGGGCCATCTTTTACCATTATGCACAAAAAACATAATAATATAATAATAATAATAATAATAATAATAATAATAATAATAATAATAATAATAATAATAATGACTGTAAAAAAGGGACATTAACAATATAAACAATGAAAATATTAAAAATTAGGACAATCATGATACGAATAAAGATAACTATTGTTGGTTAAGTTCTTAATGGTTTTAATTTTAAAAACAGCGGAACATACAACTTCTTATAAACAAATCTCACTTCCCGTCACGTGCATAAGAAAACGAAGTATCTTCACATAGGCCTACGCAGATACCCATGGAAAAAAAATAATGATACCATTACTGCAATTAATACCAAGACCCCATTATGGAGAGATTCCTCTTCTTTCAAAATAACTTGAAACTGATTTTAGTTTTCTGTAAAAGAAAACTACTGTGCCGGCTTTGTCTGTCCGTCCGCACTTTACTCTGTCCGCACTTTATTCTGTCCGCCCTCAGATCTTAAAAACTACTGAGGCTAGAGGGCTGCAAATTGGTATGCTGATCATCCACCCTCCAATCATCAAACATACCAAATTGCAGCCCTCTAGTCACAGTAGTTTTTGGTTTATTTAAGGTTAAAGTTAGCCACAATCGTGCGTCTGGCAACGATATTGGTGCCAGCAACACAGGCCACCAACGGGCCATGGCTGAGAGTTTCATACAGCATTATACGCTGTACAGAAAACTCGATTGCGCCGAAGAAACTTCGGCGCTTTTTCACTTGTCTATGTATATTTCTAATATATATTTACACTTACATCGTTGTGGATTTTTTCACCAATAATAATAATAATAATAATAATAATAATAATAATAATAATAATAATAATAATAATAATAATAATAATAATAACACAGCATGTCCGCAACACTAGTGAGAGACACAGAGTTCGAATAACTGGCGAGAACGGAGAGATCTGGGCATGTTCCCTTAAAACCCACTGCTTCTCCAATGCCCTAATTATTGAACGAAATAATACATGGTAGTCCTCAGACCCACAGGGCTTTGCAGCCGTGTTTAGAAACAGGAAATCATGTATGCATGTATGTATGTAAGTATGTATACACACACAAATAAATAAATAAATAATTATATATATACAGTATGTGTGTGTGCGTGTGTTTGTGGGGGGAGGGATGATGATATGAAGGAAAATATTTACCCACAAATTATGTATAATTATCACTCGCTATCAAGCAGTCAGTTCAGGAATTTGGTATCCTTAAACATATTGTAACTACACGTTCCGAAATATATAATCAGAAGCGTGATCGCCATCAATAAATAAAACTGTAACTGTTTCCCTTCTTCATTCCTAACTCATCTCTGCAACATTACCTGTAAAAGCTGTTACTAAGCCTCTCACTATCACTAATACTAATTATTTTTTTCCCCACTCCATCCTCTTCAATGAAAACTCTGCTGACAGCCATTGCTATCAATACTTTTACTATTACCGATACTGAAACCAGTCACTAATTCGGTCCTCCCTGGTACTTGCGTTCCATCTCCATCTTTTATCCTCTATCTCCGTCCCTTCCATCACCGCGCCATCACCTTAGTCATCATCATCATCATCATCATCACCACCATCATCATCACCATCGTTTCTTAAATGGTTAATGACCGCTTCGCAGCATGGCACCCGCTTTCCCTCTATCAACACCCATGTAGCGACAGCAGCGACTAAAAAAAAAATAAAGGGAGAGAGAAAAAAGGGAAGAAAGAAAGAAGAGAAGAAAGAAAGAAAGAGGAAAAAAGTGTAAAGGAGATAAAATGGAGAAGAAAGGACGTAATAGAATAATATCGGCTCGTCGGCGGCTCCGAAAGAAGATAGAGAAGAGGGAGGGGGAGGTGGAGGGGAGGGATGGGGTAGGGGTATGGGTAGGGGTAGGGGAAAGGGAGGGGGTATGGGTAGGGGTAGAGGAAGGGAGGGGTATGGGTAGAGATAGGGGAGGAGGTGGTATGGGTAGGGGTAGGGGAGAGGGTAGGGAAGGGGGTATGGGTAGGGGTAGGGGAGAGGGTAGAGGAAGGGGGTATGGGTATGGGTAAGGGGAAAGGGGGGGTATGGGTAGGGGTAGGGGTGGGGAGGAGGTATGGGTAGAGATAGGGAGAGAGGGAGGTGGTATGGGTAGTGGTTGGGAAAGGGTAGGGAGGGGGTATGGGTAGGGGAGGGGAGAGGGAGGGGTATGGGAATGGGAAGGGGGAAAAGGGGGAAGGGGAGCCATCAGTCCGGCCACCCAGAGAGGCCGACTGGCTTCTGATTGATTTAGACTCCGGAGTACAACTGCTTGTTATTGCAAACAGAGAGAGAGAGAGAGAGAGAGAGAGAGAGAGAGAGAGAGAGAGAGAAAGATCTTTACCTCCCGCAACATGACGCGAGATGCTGATGATGAATTTATGGCAATGCGCGAAGATAAATCGGGGGTATGTACCCTCGTCGGGCACGTCATCCGTGAAGGGTTACAAGGCGTTTGGACAATGCCCCGTGGCACTCGATGTCGGGGGCATCAGCGCTCGGCGGAGATGGAGGAAGATTGACGTTGATGGGTCCAGCCGCTGAGAGAGAGAGAGAGCATCATATCACTGACCGGTGAGATGATATTCACAGGAGAGAGAGAGAGAGAGAGAGAGAGAGAGAGAGAGAGAGAGAGAGAGAGAGAGAGAGAGAGAGCATCATATCACTGACCCATGAGATGATATTCACAGGAGAGAGAGAGAGAGAGAGAGAGAGAGAGAGAGAGAGAGAGAGAGAGAGAGAGAGAGAGAGAGAGTATCATATCACTGACCGATGAGATGATATTCACAAGAGAGAGAGAGAGAGAGAGAGAGAGAGAGAGAGAGAGAGAGAGAGAGAGAGAGAGAGAGCATCATATCACTGACCGATGAAATTATATTCACAGGACAGAGAGAGAGAGAGAGAGAGAGAGAGAGAGAGAGAGAGAGAGAGAGAGAACATCATAGCACTGACCAATAAGATGGTACCCACAATGTTTCATAAAAAAGAAAGAAAATATGAATTTAAAATAATATATACACTTATAAATAAGTAAAAAAAAAAAAATTAAAATTACAAGCAATATTACGAAACACAAGAGACCTATCTTACTTCACAGGTAACAAATGAAGGTTAATTAATACGTGGACTCGTTACATTCTCATTTCTTCCTCGAGGATTTTTTTATTTATTTATTTATTAGGAAAGAAGAAATCGCCCCAAAAAACTTTGTGTTTAAGTTTTTCAGTTTTACTTTTTTTTTTTGTCCACGAAAGTATCCTGCTTTGCATTATATTGGAAAAATTGTTGTATGTTCTTGAAAATACATAAACATAAGTTTGCATTCAAGTATGCGCGTAATATACTATATATATATATATATATATATATATATATATATATATATATATATATATATATATATATATATATATATATATATATATATATATATATATATATACAGTATATATATATATATATATATATATATATATATATATATATATATATATATATATGCATATATATACTAACATACATACATACATATATATACTTACATACATACATATAAAACATTCCATATCTGATTGCCTATATATAATTTAGTTTGAATAATTACCCTAGTAAGTACCATCACAAGGTTTATGGGAATAAGATTTACAAGTGGAATATATATGTATGTATGTATGTATGTATGTATGTATGTATGTATGTATGTATGCATGTATGTATGTATGTTTTGCTTCCTTAACACCTCTCAATTCCCCCTGACATAACACTATACCCACCAAAACGTCATAAACCTCTGTAAGCATTTAATATGCATAACACAGGCGTACAGGTGTTTTTCCTGGGAGAATAAAGGCCTCTCGACAGCAATCAATCACTACCCTGAACCACTCACACAATTCGGTCTGCTTGCGAGACAAGACAATTAGGAAGCAAGCAACAGGCAGCATTGCTGTTGAGATTTCAGCAACAGCTTCGAATTACCTGAGTTGGGGTATTGTTATCCCGTTGATAACATCGTTAACGATGGTCTGATCGGTCAGACGTTGATAACAATAGTGCATCAGTGTCTGAGAGAGAGAGAGAGAGAGAGAGAGAGAGAGAGAGAGAGAGAGAGAGAGAGAGAGAGAGAGAGAGAAGGTTGATCAACAAAACTGGGAGGGAGAGAGAAAGAGAGAGCGAGCATGATATACTGTGTTAGCATATGAGAGAGAGAGAGAGAGAGAGAGAGAGAGAGAGAGAGAGAGAGAGAGAGAGAGAGAGAGAGAGAGGCTAAATCTGAGAAAAAGAAAGAGCACGATAGATCAACAAAATCTGGAGAGAGAGAGAGAGAGAGAGAGAGAGAGAGAGAGAGAGAGAGAGAGAGAGAGAGAGAGAGAGAGAGAGAGGTAAATGAGACTGAGAAGAGACTGCAATGATGGGTTTCAAAACTAAGAAATTGCTAGATTAGTTTACAAGGCAAGTTTTGCGAACTAAGCAACTGCTAGAGATACATTCAATCACAGTTGTCCATCACTCCATCACTTCTCCCTTGTGAAATTCTAACAAATTCTCGGGAAATTCTACGGAAATGGAAGGTAAGAGGACCAAGAAAAATTCAGTTCTCAACGATGGATGAATTTATGAATCCAGGTAAAAAAAAAGTCACAGAAAAAAAGTCACATGAAAAAAATTCGCAGCAAAAAAAGTCACATTAATCTTTCCTAGATAATGACCCCCAAGGGTTTTAACCCGGTATGTATGCATGTACCCACCTTTAAGGCGTGTTTAGCACAAACCCCTTGGGGATTAGCGAAAAAACATAAAAAAAAAGATTGTAAATAACATAAAGATAATGACCCCCAAGAAATAGTGTGAATTCTTCCCTGTGACTTTATTACCGGCCACCATAAATTAATGTGACTTTTTTCCTGTGACTTTTTTCTTAGACAGAATTGTGACTTTTTTACCTATGACTTTTTTCCTATGACTATATTTCCAGCCACCAAATTTACATGTATGATATTGAAAATAGAACAAATAATGAAAATGCGAAGATGAAACTAAAATACCAGCGCTAGAGAAAGTTTAAAATCATAAACTCTTTGTACTGAAGTTATGAAATAAATAGATGGATTATAAAAGGCTGCTATTTCAGATAGCAAAAAAGATTATTGTAGAGTAAAAACTTTTATTAGGTATGTTGCCAATATCCTAAATATGGATTATGGTCATAATCAAAGATTAAACTTTGGCAACTCATATAATTCAATATTTATTACGGTGTTCTTCTCTATTTACTCTTCATTATTTCGATATATTTTCTTTGCTTTCACAAAATGGTGTTACTTTCCGCGGAAGCTTTTTAGTTTTCTATAAAAGAAAACCGCTGTGCCGGCTTTGTCTGTCCGTCCGCACTTTTTTCTGTCCGCCCTCAGATCTTAAAAACTACTGAGGCTAGAGGGCTGCAAATTTGTATGTTGATCATCCACCCTCCAGTCATCAATCATACCAAATTGCAGCCCTCTAGCCTCCTCAGTAGTTTTTATTTTATTTAAGGTTACAGTTCGCCTTAATCGTGCATCTGGCAACGATGTAGGCCAGGCCACCATCGTGCCTTGGTTAAAGTTTCATGAGCCGCGGCTCATACACCAATATACCGAGACCATCGAAAAACAGCTCTATTTTCAGCGACCTTGATTATACGATAGACAGAAAACTCGATTGCGCCGAAGAAACTTCGGCGCATTTTTTACTTGTTTTATATCAAATTGGTGGCTTTTTTAATAACTACACGCTTTGAATGATTATTAAAAAATAAACAGTTTCTAACGCCTGCAACAAAAGCTGACAAGCGGACTTCGGACTGCAAAAGTCCGGACGACTGGCCTCGAGAATCGTGTCTCGAAATGTCACGGAAGGTCAGCCAGGGACAAAGCAGCCGTTGAGGGGAACCAGAGAAGCTATTAACTCGTTCCATGTTGTTGCGTGGCTCGTCGTTGCCTACCTGCACTCCCGTCTCGCGTGCTGTGGGGAATGTATGGGGCGTTCTTCTCTCTTACAGGTCATATGTTTTTTTTAGTTTTCTGTGAAAGGAAATCATTGTGCCGGCTTTGTCTGTCCGTCCGCACTTTTTCCTGTCCGCACTTTATTCTGTCCTCACTTTATTCTGTCCTCACTTTTTTCTGTCCGCACTTTTTCTGTCCGCCCTCAGATCTTAAAAAATACTGAGGCTAGAGGGCTGCAAATTGGTATGTTGATCATCCACCCTCCAATCATCAAACATACCAAATTGCAGCTCTCTAGCCTAAGTAGTTTTTATTTTATTTAAGGTTAAAGTTAGCCATAATCGTGCCACCACCGCGCCGTGGTTAAAGTTTCATGGGCAGCGGCTCATACAGCATTATACCGATACCAACGAAAGATAGATCTTTTTCGGTGGCTTTGATCATACGCTGTGGCGGCTGTACAGAAAACTCGATTGCGCCGAAGAAACTTCGGCGCATTTTTTACTTTTATTTTTTGGCTGCTTTTCTCCCTTCAACTATCTTGATTTCTGCCACTTCTCAAGTCCTATAACAATTATTCCTCTCTTATTCACTAGGGCGACTGGTTCTGTGCTATTCTGTTCTAGAAAACAAAGGACGATCATTTTTCATTTGCAGCAAGTATACTGGTCATGATACTCGCCCCATCAGCGAGAGGACATGGGTTCGTTTCCCGGGCGAGGAGGTGAGATCTAGGTACCTGGTAGATAGCTGACAGTATACAAGAAAATTTTGAATATATTTAAAAACGATATAAACGAATAATGAAGAAACGATTGATCCCTATGTCTAAAGAAGACTCATCAAGCAAAAATTCCATAAAGGCAAACACTGATTCCTCAACCCCAATGGAATGGAAGACAGAATTTGGGCCAAAGGCCAAGCGTTGGGACCTACGAGGTCATTCAGCGCTGAAAGGTGTAACAGGAGGAAAATCTCGCAGTTGCACTATGAAACAATTGATAAGAGAGTGTGGAAAGAAAGATATATGAAAGAATATGAACGGAGGTACAGTAAAAGGGACGCTGCAAAGACCTCAAGTCATGCCTACAGTGCACCGCATGAGTTTCATTGACGGCACTGACCCTGCCCCCAAATTCATTAACAAAGAGCTAATAGAGCCAATAATAAATGGGCAGCTACCAATTTTTGTCAATTTAAAAATTACTCATGGTGAAGACAGGAGAATAATTTTACTCACTTACCTTAGGCAGATTCGAACCAGGTACCATCGGATTAGCAAGCC
>NC_089781.1:24175380-24177880 GCF_040412425.1 Macrobrachium rosenbergii
TCTCTGAAACCTGAAGTCAGTCATATTCTTCATTACTGCCCCGCATGTTTAGCCTTTCAAATAATAAGGTCAGCCACTTCCTATGCTTTTATACTTTAAACGAAATCGGACACGCCCTTTTTGATCAGTTAGTTGCGAGGGTACGATAATGCAACCTTTAAACTCCTTGGAATTGATTATACTGCTGGTGATGGAACAGCAGAATTAAAGCTGCTTAAGAATAGATATTTTTTATGATAACGTGTCAAGTGAAGAAGATGGTAACTACACAGTAAATTTTGCAGGAAAGGCAACAGAGACTCTGCAAAGTATGAGAAAGGGAGACTGAGGAAAAAGTGCAGAAACTCGTGAAACAAAAAGTCTGCAAGATACACGAGGAATGATATGGAATAAAAAAATAATTAAATTTTCCAGAAAAGAAATGGTGCTAGAAATATGGCGTAGGTAATCTGTCATAAGCGTAAGAATGTATAATAAGGTGGTAAGAGCTTTGAAAGCAAAGAAGAGAGGAAATTAAAATTTGATGAAAAAAACCTTTACTGTCATAAGAAAATGCCATTGTACAGTCACTCAAAAATGTCTTGCTACATCAAAACTTTTCGCACAACGGCTTCTAATAATGACATCTGGCGCTATCTGGCAACTCGGTCGTAAGCGCATGAAATCAAGGTCTATAGATATAGACCTTGCATGAAATAAACACAAACATGACTGGTGAGTCAGAGAAACTACCTCCCGTTTCATTTAAAACCGGGTTTTATTTCTCTGTGTCATTATTATAATTCATTTATTTCTCTCTTCATCATTATTATGATTCCTTTATTTAATCATCTGTTCTCTCTCTCTCTCTCTCTCTCTCTGCCACTAAGTATCCGTTATCTCTCTCTCTCTCTTTCTCTCTCTCTCTGCCACTAAGTATCCATTATCTCTCTCTCTATCTCTCTATCTCTCTCTCTCTCTCTCTCTCTCTCTCTCTCATCTCTCTGCCACTAAGTATCCATTATCTCTCTCTCTCTCTCTCTCTCTCTCTCTCTCTCTCTCTCTCTCTGACACTGAGTATCCATTGGGTGTTACCTGATTTTCTCCCTATACTTTTCCATTGGGTTATATATCCATGAAGAAGGAAGTCTCTGAATTTACTCCCATAAGGACTGAATGGATGACTAATTATAGTTTTATATTTGACTCTTTTACCCTACCATCATGAGCGAAATTTTTCAAAATGTTTCGTTATTTTTCATCATGTGGATTTTTCACTCACCATTCTTTTTTATATCATTAACCGTATAATTAATAAACAAAATCGAATAAGAAAGGCACATTTCGCTATATTTATTAAAAGAATAAATTATTGTTAGGTGTACGAAAACTTCTGGAACGTGTTGCAATACATTTTTGAGTGACTGTACCTAAGGAAACCAGAATGTTCGATAGAGAGGTGAATGATGCATTGCACGTGAATTTATGACAGGGTCAGCCTTACGTTGCGCATAAGACTATTGTTTACGTTTGCGGGGATACTTTGGAAACAATATGCTTTCTTATTCAGTCGTGCAAATTTATCGACCATGATTAAATAGTGATACTAAAGTAAAACTATAAAGTACAAAAATATATATATATATTTATATATATATATATATATATATATATATATATATATATATGTGTGTATTTCGCTGTATGTATGTATGTATTATGTATGTATGTATGAATGTATGAATGCCCGCGTATTTTTATATACAGTATATACAATTAACAGGGCGACAAATCCGAGTAAGCTTTCAAAGCCTTCGTGTATCCATAAGAATCCTTCACACTTCGGAAATATAAATGTATCCTTGTAAGTGGTTTTTGTGCAATATCAACCACTGAAATAACGCATAACCACTGCAATAACGCCACTGATATGAATGAAAACACCTAGAATATCACAACTGATAAATAAATAATTACGACAGAGAAAAATCTGCAGCCACCACCGAACAGGCTGTAGTAAAAAAAAAAAAAAAAAAAAAGTTTCAAGTGTAAGCGGAACCGCATTATGAATGAATCGTGATATGAATGGCAACAGAAGATAGTGAAGACTTGTCCTCGTCAATGGCAACAGAAGATAGTGAAGACTTGTCCTCGTCGCTGTATAATTAGGGGAAGTTATTCCTCTCTCCTTATCTCTTTCCATGAGACGAAATAGACAATTCGCGTATTGTGCAAGTCACAAAGGCTGTCTCTATCGCGTGCAAGTAGCGTGGGGTCTTGTATCTTCTCTTCCCCGTGGCTGCAGATACGGGGAGAGAGAGAGAGAGAGAGAGAGAGAGAGAGAGAGAGAGAGAGAGAGAGAGAGAGAGAGAGAGAGGGTCTTAGTTTTGACTGAATTCAGTACATGTAATCTACAACGTTTTTCTGTCTAATTTTCTCAAAGTAATTTTGGATATCTGTTTCTCCTTCATTCAGAGAGAGAGAGAGAGAGAGAGAGAGAGAGAGAGAGAGAGAGAGAGAG
>NC_089781.1:24180380-24182880 GCF_040412425.1 Macrobrachium rosenbergii
ATATATATAATACATACATATATGTATATATATAGCCAACCTTCTGGGTTCTCAATAATCGTCAAGGTTGAGGTTGCTGGGCTTCCACCCTTTCCTTGACCTTAGCAGATGCTGGTGACTATATCTATCTATCTAACTATCTGTCTGTCTGTATACACACACTATCTATCTACCTATATACTATATATACACACACACACACACACATATATATATACATATATATATATATATATATATATATATATATATATATATATATATATATATATATATATATATATATATATATATATATATATATACACACAAACGCAAGCGCGTATACATGATAGATGTATCCCCTGAAAACCTGATAAGCAATGTTGCAAATAAAGAGGACGCTGGGATAGTGGTTTTTGTATACCAACTGGAAAACTTTTATTTTTTTTTTATAAAAATAGGGAAGCTGTTTCTTCTCAGACAATGGAGAAATTATCAGAGATTCGGCGCAAACTATTATTACTGGTAACTGGTTCTGCCAGAGCCAGAAGTGTGTTCAATATTCGTATTTTTTCTCTTCATTCATTTACTGATTAAATGATATAAGGGAGTTAACGATTAAACTCGAGATATCTTGTCACATAAGAGATAAATAAGGAATGGCAGTTGTATGCCAGCCAGTGCTGATTAGGGCCACTGAGAATTTGCAATGACTGGTGAAAGCGGCTGACAGCGTTTATATAAGTCAATTGGAACGGAACTTTGACAAAAGAGTAGCACGAGGTTTAAGTAGCAGTATACAGGTAACTAGTGCGAATTCTATTCCATTGAAGTTTATAAACTTGGCACCTTTACCGCCAGAATCAACATAATATAATTATGAACGATTCAAACCATATCAGTCTAAATTTCAAAAAATATCTGGTCAGTAATACATTTCTTTGGAAATATTTTTTCTCCAAAATTAATTTTTCTTCATTTGCTTTCTTTGGACTTTCTATATTAAACAAAATGAGAACAAGCTGATACCTAAGATTTAATTGTCTTACGGCAATACAAAGAAAATATTAAATGACAAAGATAATTAATTTCTTCATTTGCTTGTTTTGGGCTTTCTATATTAAACAAAATTAAGACAAACTAATAAATGAGATCAAATCTTCTCATGGCAATATAACATAAAGGAAGTCCCCTTTTCTCCACAGCATCATCAGCATAAATAATTTTCAATAATAGCCAATCAATAAATCGGGTTTACACATCCGCAAAGTACGAAGTTTCTTCGGTGGGATCGAGTTTTCTGTACAGTCGTTACCGCGTATAATCAAAGCCACCGAAAATGGATCTATCTTTCCATGGTCTCGGTATGAGCCGCCGCCCACGAAACTTTAACCACGGCTCGGTGGTGGCCTATCCTATATTGTTGCCAGAATCACGATTATGGCTAACTTTAACTTTAAATAGAATAAAACTACCAAGGCTAGAGGGCTGCAATTTTATATCTTTGATGAGTGGAGGGTGGATGATCAACATACCAATTTGCAGCCCTCTAGCCTCAGTAGTTTTTAAGATCTAAGGGCGGACAGAAAATTGCGGACAGAAAAAAGTGCGGACGGACAGACAAAGCCGGCACAATAGTTTTCTTTTACAGAAAACTAAAAATATATATCGAATCTTTAAGTCACTGATAAGAATGAACTGGGGCAGATATAATGCAAAATCAGTCAACAGCTACTAACAATATGAAATACAAAAAACAGCATTCATTGTAAAAACTGATAAATGTCTGGAGATTGGGAAAGAAGGAAAGCTGTAGAACGGACAAAGGAGAAAGTTGGCTCGGCAGTTGCATTACATATTCCAAGTCTGGTTCCCAAAGACACTTTTCTTTTGCTCCAAATCTTTCGCAAACTCCCCACCGCCTTTCTTGTCTCACCTAATCCGTGGCACATCTCTCACATTCTACCACCGTACTTTACACTTACCGAAGAATGCCTATACCATTCTTCCAATGACCAAATAAAACATTCATTATTCCATCTTCCATTTACCCTTTCACAAACACTCACATACGCTTTCACAAGATTCAGCTGTTTCTCTTCACTGTTGCTAGTGGATACTAAATCGTTTGCAAACATCAGCAATTCTTCTTCTTACCCCACTAGTTTGTATTCAGCTTCTTTTTTCTGATTTCTTACATTACACCATTCGTAAAAAAACTAAATAGCTGTCTAATATGATTTTTTTATGCGTAGTTTTTATGGATAGTATTATGAATAATCTCTCTGTAACACACACACACACACACACACATATATACATATATATATATATATATATATATATATATATATATATATATATATATATATATATATATATATTTATATATATATAGATGTATAATATATAAATAAATTTATATATATAAATATAATATACATACATTATATATATATATATATATATATATATATATATATATATATATATATATATATATATATATATATATATA
>NC_089781.1:24190380-24212880 GCF_040412425.1 Macrobrachium rosenbergii
CATGGCAGTCTCTGTCACATTTGTATAAGCAACATGGCGGTCTCTGTCACATTTGCATAAGCAACATGGCGGTCTCTGTCACATTTGCATAAGGAACATGGCGGTCTCTGTCACATTTGTATAAGCAACATGGCGGTCTCTGTCACATTTGCATAAGCAACATGGCAGTCTCTGTCACATTTGCATAAGCAACATGGCAGTCTCTGTCACATTTGTATAAGCAACATGGTGGTCTCTGTCACATTTGCATAAGCAACATGGCGGTCTCTGTCACATTTGCATAAGCAACATGGCGGTCTCTGTCACATTTGTATAGCAACATGGCGGTCTCTGTCACATTTGCATAAGCAACATGGCAGTCTCTGTCACATTTGCATAAGCAACATGGCGGTCTCTGTCACATTTGCATAAGCAACATGGCGGTCTCTGTCACATTTGTGAAAGCAACATGGCAGTCTCTGTCACATTTGTATAAGCAACATGGCGGTCTCTGTCACATTTGCATAAGCAACATGGCGGTCTCTGTCACATTTTGCAACATGGTGGTCTCTATCACAAAGCAACATGGCAGTCTCTGTCACATTTGTATTAAGCAACATGGCGGTCTCTGTCACAATTGTATAAGCAACATGGCGGTCTCTGTCACATTTGCATAAGCAACATGGCGGTCTCTGTCACATTTGTATAAGCAACATGGCGGTCTCTGTCACATTTGTATAAGCAACATGGCGGTCTCTGTCACATTTGCATACGCAACATGGCGGTCTCTATCACATTTGTGAAAGCAACATGGCAGTCTCTGTCACATTTGTATAAGCAACATGGTGGTCTCTGTCACATTTGCATAAGCAACATGGTGGTCTCTATCACATTTGTGAAAGCAACATGGCAGTCTCTGTCACATTTGTATTAAGCAACATGGCGGTCTCTGTCACATTTGCATAAGCAACATGGCGGTCTCTATCACATTTGTGAAAGCAACATGGCGGTCTCTGTCACATTTGTATAAGCAACATGGCAGTCTCTGTCACATTTGCATAAGCAACATGGCGGTCTCTGTCACATTTGTGAAAGCAACATGGCAGTCTCTGTCATATTTGTATTAAGCAACATGGCGGTCTCTGTCACACTTGTTAAAGCAACGTGGCGCTCTCTTTCACATTTGTTAAAGCAACATGCCGGTCTCTGTCACATTTGTAAAAGCAACATGGCGTCTCTGTCACATTTGTGAAAGCAACATGGCGGTCTCTGTCACATTTGTATAAGCAACATGGCAGTCTCTGCCACATTTTTAAAAGTAACATGGCGGTCTCTGTCACATTCTTAAAAGCAACATGACAGTCTCTGCCACATCTTTAATAGCAACATGACGGTCTTTGCCATATTTGTAAAAGCATCACATCTGTATTTTGTTTCTGTATTTTCCAAAACATTATCCACTTTATACACTTAAACAAAAGTCTAATCAACAGCGCGTCAAACACCCCTACACATCAGACATCATTCACCTCCACCTGGCATGCAGTCTCACACTTCCTGGATACTGATGCTCCTCAATATCCAGCCTATCGTCTCCCATTCCTTCCACATGACTGAACCACTTCAAGCAGCCTGATCCGTCCTTGCGTCTAAACTCTTTATAATCTTATTTTGATGGTGTGTGTAGTTCGCTTAAGACCGCCTTAGAGTAAAGGAGAGAGATCTTGTACTATGTTATACTTCCTTCCTGGCCATATATGTAATCTGCTTAATTTCATATCACGTTTTAATTCCGTGACAGAAAATATACACATTTGCAATATTATCTTCACTAAATATTTTTCGATTTTCTAAGTTATGCCTTTATTTGGTAGTTTTACCTTTAGCTTAATATTCGGCCTAATGCAAATTCCCGTCTATTTACTACAAAAAAAAACTAAAATGCAAAAAAAAAACATAATTTTTATACATTTTCAAACTTATACTTAATACAGACGCTTTCTACTTCACGTAACTCTGAAATGTACTTTGTAACGTAGTGCTTAGTCATACTAAATACTGATATTCGAGAAATCTATCCAATATACAACACCTCTGGGAAATTACGCTAAGAATAATAAGAACATTTATCAATTCTCACTTGTCAACTGGCCCTGCTCCGAAATGAAAATGAAGTGTTTCTTCAGAACAAACGTATTCCTCAAAAAACAGTTTTTCCCTTTATAATAGTCAGTAACCTAGATGTCGTGACGCCAGTTTTAGTAGCCACGATCAATCGATCAACCCTTTATAATATGATTCAAGTGGGATGATACGGAGAAGAATTAACTGAGGAAAAAAAAATAGGCTTATTCGTTTCTCCCATCAACCTAGAGGCCTACATCAGCTTTCTCTTCCCTGCTTCTCTCTCGCCCAGACACCGAAACTAATTCCAAATCCAAACATATGAGAAACAGCACTGATTTCCACCGCGAGTCACTGATGACGACAGAGAGAGGCGTTCGAAGGGACGACGCGTTTCTCAACGCCCGGATTTAAAGAAGAATATCTCGGGGTATTGTGCCGCTCCGTCACTCCTCCTCCTCCACCTCCTCCTCCTCCTCTTCCTCCTCCTCCTCCTCCTCCTCCTCCTTTGACCACAAGAGAGCCGCCATTAGGAGGCGTTTGAGAGCGGGACTCGAAAAAATGACACAATCATGGTCAGACCATTTATCTGAAGGGGGTTTGCCGCCTGCGCTGCTCCGAATCCGTTCACAACAACAATGACAGTAACAAAAACAACAACAACAACAACAGCGTCAACCCGTTCCCTTGAGCTCTCTCTCTCTCTCTTTCTCTCTCTCTCTCTCTCTCTCTTGCTGTTGGCTCTGCGTTCGACTCTCCGAGCGGCCAATGAAGAATTAGAGGAATTTATTACTGGTGATAGAAATTCATTTTTCGTCATAATGTGGTTCGGATTCCACAATAACCTGCAGGTCCCGTTGCTAGGTAACCAGCTGGTTCTTAGCCACGTAAAATAAATCTAATCCTTCGGGCCAACCCTAGAGAGCTGCTAACCAGCTCAATGGTCTGGTTAAACTAAGATATACTTAACTATTCCTCTCTCTCTCTCTCTCTCTCTCTCTCTCTCTCTCTCTCTCTCTCTCTCTCTCTCTCTCAACCTCTTCCTAAACCCGCCTTTTGGAAGACTCGTACTATAATTCTTCTTTCCACGTCAATGAAGCCCCTGAAGTTTGTTACTCTCTTTTAAAACCCTGAGAGCCGAGATTACCTCAATCTTCTCCTCAAATGGAGAGTCAGCAGAGGTACATTCACCTGGCAATATCACCCAAAGCGAAAAGAATGACATTACTAGGAACCGAGTAAAAATCCCATCGGTCTAGCCCTCACAACGGCTCATGAAGGGAAAATGCAGTCTCATGTTTTACCCTTATTTTTTTTAAGTCACTTTTCCTTTGAGCTATAAGAGTTTTCTATAGGAGAAAAACCATTGTAAATACGCCCTTTATCCCTATTATTTACATGGTATTTTCCCTACAATCGCCCGAGTGCAATAGATACTAAAAGAGTTATTCAAAGCTGATGTGCTGGCTCTTGAAACGTCTTTGCTTGCTTTATGAATACTCAAGAGGGTTTGTATTACAGTGTCACAATTTGATTTTATAATATATTTTTGTTCTTTGCTTTCTCAGTTCGCCAAAAATATCTGAGGCACTGCCCGATTTTTCCATTTTTTTATTATTTCTATTTTTTTCCCTGCTGCCATCTTGTATGAAATATTCACTTGCCTTAATTACCTAACAAAGGACTACCGAATCATAACAGTTGTTATTTGGAGTTATGACAAATTTTTTTTTTTTTGGGGGAAGGGGCTTTCCTCGTATCATACAAGTATGAAACCTACAAAGATGAGAAGTCATATACGAAATATTTGTTGCATGGTAACCATACGGCATATATTCAGAAATACTACTTCTCTCTCTCTCTCTCTCTCTCTCTCTAAAGAAAAGCCAAAAAGAACCGATTTCTGTACTGTTAAGAGCAATTTTGCAAATGTGAAGACGAT
Source organism: Macrobrachium rosenbergii (assembly GCF_040412425.1). NCBI lineage: Eukaryota > Metazoa > Arthropoda > Malacostraca > Decapoda > Palaemonidae > Macrobrachium > Macrobrachium rosenbergii. The sequence goes on from NC_089781.1 coordinate 24,194,426, forward strand.
TCCGAGATACTGTCTGCGGAGAAAAAAATATTCATAGGCTATTAATACTCGATGACCTAATTAATAAAAAGGGATATGAAAAAATTTGTTTCTATATTTGAATTGATATATATATATATATATATATATATATATATATATATATATATATATATATATATATATATATATATATATATATATATTGAGACAACTTTAATATAACCTCCACTCACTCAAATTTTCCGTATGACCCTGAGGTCATTTCTGCATATAAAAACAAATTTCATCTCTTAGGAAGACACGCCCTGACCCATACCCTTGTAAAAAGAGGTCAAATGTCAAATACTTAAAAACAAAATGCTACAAAGAAAATGTTCATGTTCCCAAAAAGCTAAATAAATTATGCGTTTTAAAAATATTAAATGATTTTCTCAGGTTACAAAAAAAAAGAAAGCTATAGAAATCTCTCTAAAAAAAACTAAACAAATGTTTAATTTTTTTTAATATTGAGGGAGTTTCTCATATTATAAAAAAAAAGCCACATAGGCTATATCTATTTTTAAAAAAACTAAATAAATCATTCATTTTTTAAATAGTCATTGATCAAATTACAAAAATAGAAATCTACAGAAAGACCAAAAATCAATTTAGAAAAACGAAATCGATTCAATGACTCATACATTTCACCATCGGGGAACTTCTCAGAACACGCTTTTAATCCGAAAACCTTCTCGGAACGCACTTTCAATCCTGAAACCTTCTGAGAACAGCCGTGAGTTTCTATAAATGTACCTGGAAATTCTGGAGTCCAGGAGTGTGACACTGGAACCCTCGTTATCAGCCATCGACCAATAACCTACTTCCAGCTTGCATGACAACCAGCTGTTTAATCAACGGCAGGTAATTTTAGCACCGCTATTACACCGCATAGGGACATTTAACAGCGGTAACAGCGGCGTTTTCCGTGCTGCATTAGGTTAATGGCCTTTTTGTAGCGTATCAACTTTTTTTAACTCGTCCGGCGACGAAAATAAAAGTCAGCGGATTATGAGTGATTGCGATTTTCGGGAGACCGGGAAAGAGAACGTGGGACTTTCTCGTTCTCCCGCAAGGCTTTTTCCTACGGTTTTATTGGGGTATTTTGTACGTTTTATTGAGTGCTCTACCAGGAATGGATATTACGACACCAAGGAATATAAGGAATATTATTGCTCTCGGCCCTAGTTTTTCTTTCGAATGGCCTGGGCTTATCGAGGCTTTAAAATCGTCATTGGCTTTCCTGGGAGGTCAATTACTACACCTCTCGGCTCTTTGCTGAAGAAATCGTGACACAAAGAAAGAGAGAGAGAGAGAGAGAGAGAGAGAGAGAAGAGAGAGAGAGAGAGAGAGAGAGAGAGAGAGAGAGAGAGAGAGAGAGAATACAGGAGATATAGTAATGTTTTAAATGTTTTTCTTAAGATAAATGGTGAAATAAGAACTAGGTGGAGAGAGAGAGAGAGAGAGAGAGAGAGAGAGAGAGAGAGAGAGAGAATAGAGAGAAATATTAGTTTTAATTTTTTTAAGATAAATGGTAAAATAAGAACTAGGTGGAGAGAGAGAGAGAGAGAGAGAGAGAGAGAGAATACACGAGATATTTTTGTTTTAAATCTTTTTTTTTAAGATAAATGGTAAAATAAGAACTAAGTGAAGAGAGAGCGAGAGAGAGAGAGAGATTAATATTTTAAATGTTTTTTTTTTAAGATAAATAGTAAAATAAGAACTAAGAGGAGAGAGAGAGAGAGAGAGAGAGAGAGAGAGAGAGAGAGAGAGAGAGAGAGAGAGAGAGAAAGAGAGACGCATGATAAAGCACTGCAACTGATTGTGACCACAGCATTAGTAGTAGTAGTAGTAGTAGTGGTAGCAGTAGGAGAGAGAGAGAGAGAATAAAAAATTACACAAGACGTTTATGTTTTAAATATTTTTTCCTGAGATTAATGATAAAAGGAATTTCACTGGGTAAATAAAACTAAGTGAGAGAAGAGAGAGAGAGAGAGAGAGAGAGAGAGAGAGAGAGAGAGAGAGATATTTTTTCCTAAGATTAATCATAAAAGGAATTTCTCCTGGTAAATAAAACTAAGTGAAAAGAGAGAGAGAGAGAGAGAGAGAGAGAGAGAGAGAGAGAGAGAGAGAGAGAGAGAGAGAGAGAGAGAGAGAGAGAGAGAGAGAGAGAGAACAGAACAAAAAATCACACGAGACGTTTATGTCTTAAACATTTTTTCTTCCTTAAGATTAATGGTAAAAGGAATTTCAACGGGTAGAGAAAATCTGATTGAAAGGTGTGTTAGTTTTTCCACCCTTTTTTTCCCCCCTTTAAATATAAATGAAAAAGGAGGCAATGCAGCCAGTAAAAGGGGCAGGTAAAAGAGTCCTTTTTGAAAGGCCTCGGCGGTGAAAGGGCACCACCGTTGTGAAGAGGCACCCAGGCCTCCTCCTCCCACCCGGCCCCCCGTTTCATAAAGGGTTAAATCAAAGTCTATTTCAATAAATGTCCTCGTCATCCTTGGAGCATTAATATGGTGCCTCAGCATCAATGCAAGCAGGTAAGACTCTCTCTCTCTCTCTCTCTCTCTCTCTCTCTCTCTCTCTCTCTCTCTCTCTAGACAACTCTCGTGTCCTTTAATTTAGGTATATCTACTGATGTCTTGGCTGTAGTGCTTGTGTGTGTGTGTGTGTGTGTGTGAGAGAGAGAGAGAGAGAGAGAGAGAGAGAGAGAGAGAGAGAGAGAGAGAGAGAGTTTACGGTCACGTAACCATAGTAAATGTAAATTTTAGAAAATACAGAAACTAACATACTAAAATAATACAGTCTTTTTGTCTTTTCAATTTCGATAAATAGGTCCAGCTGTTTCTCTCTCTCTCTCTCTCTCTCTCTCTCTCTCTCTCTCTCTCTCTCTCTCTCTCTCTCTCTCTCCAAGTTTTGTCCTTTTTTCTTTTCCCATCTCTCTCCTTCTCCTCTGATTCTCCTTTCCTCTTAGATTTTTCTTCTCTCTCTTGCTCCCTCTTTTTCCAATTCTTAAGCCCTGCCCCCTGTTCTCTCTCTCTCTCTCTCTCTCTCTCTCTCTCTCTCTCTCTCTCTCTCTCTCTCTCTCTTACTGAAGTTTCTTCTTTTTCTCCCCTCTCTCTTCCTCTAAATCTCTCTTTCTCTCACATTTTCTTCTCCCTCATGTTTCTCTTTTTCCCAATTCTTAAGCCCTGCCCCCTGTTCTCTCTCTCTCTCTCTCTCTCTCTCTCTCTCTCTCTCTCTCTCTCTCTCTCTCTCTCTCTTACTGAAGTTTCTTCTTTTTTCTCCCCTCTCTCTTCCTCTAAATCTCTCTTTCTCTCACATTTTTCTTCTCCCTCATGTTCTCTCTTTTTCCCAATTCTTAAGCCCTGCCCCCTGTTCTCTCTCTCTCTCTCTCTCTCTCTCTCTCTCTCTCTCTCTCTCTCTCTCTCTCTCTCTCTCAGAATTTTATCCTCGGAACTTGAACCCCTCTTCCTCCCCTTCCTCTCCCTCTTCCTCATTTCCCCTTACGGTCGAAAAGCCTCACACACACACTCTCCCTCTCCATCGCTTACGGGTAAATAGGCAGCTAACAGGTTCCATATTGTTCCCTTCAAGGGCTTAAGGGCCGAGAGTAGGGTGGGAATACTGAGGCAGAGAGAGAGAGAGAGAGAGAGAGAGAGAGAGAGAGAGAGAGAGAGAGAGAGAGAGAGAGCGGAAGGGTGAGATGTAAGGAGAGATATAATGGGAGAATGGTGGATTAGATTCGTAACAGGCAAGCTGAAAGGGAAGTACGGCTTCAAGAGAATTGCTTATAATATTATGGACAAATACACACGCACATACACACATATCCATACGTACACATATATATGTACACACATACACATATATATACATATATGTATGTGTATGTGTGTATACCGCACTTTTCCTAAGATTGCATTACTAATTTGGTAAGTTAAATATTTATTTTCATATATCATCGATTTGTTGCTATATTCCTCTCTCTGCTTTTTTCGTTTTCACAATGGAAATTCTTTTTTGTGAAAAGTATGCTTTCCGAGATGGCGTCGTGGCCTTATAGGTGCGTTTGTTAATATATAACATTATTGAAAAGTAACCTTCTAGTTGTTTTTGTTAATATATAATAATGTTGAAAAATAATTATTGGCATTCTACCTGCTTCAAATAACACTGAAACAGGAATATCTAAAATCCCAAGAAATCAAACTTTGCCCCAAACTAAATTCCATAAACTGATATTTATTGACCATCTTATATTTATTGACATCTGACTCATACAACTTCATCACCTTCCTCCAAGTCACAGAATGACACGAGCCTTAATTAACTGTGACCCAGTTAGACCTCAGAGTGCAATTTAATCATCTCCCACCTGATTAGAGATCACATACATTCGCGAAGCCTTGACCCCTTTCCAGCCAGGGGCTAATTAGAACTAATTAGAATGTGTCACTGCTTCTTGATTATCTATATCCTCATTAGGAAACCTTGCGACTGTAAATTCCGGGTTGCTGTACTCAAACACTTACGTAATTCCGGGTTGCTAAACTCAAACGCTGGATGTAATTCTGGGGTGCTGTATTCGAACGCTGGATGTAATTCCGGGTTGCTATACTCAAATGCTGGATGTAATTCCGAGTTGCTAAACTCAAACGCTGGATGTAATTCCGGGTTGCTATATTCAAACATTTATTGTAATTCTGGGTTGCTACACTCAAATGCTGAATGTAATTCCGGGTTGCTATACTCAAACATTGAATGCAATTCCAGGTTGCTATACTCAAGCACTGAATGTAATTTCAGGTTTGCTATACTCAAACACTGAATGTAATTCCGAGTTGCTATATTCAAACATTTGATGCAATTCCGGCTTGCTATATTCAAACACTGAATGTAATTCGGGTTGCTATATTCAAACACTGAATGTAATTCCAGGTTTCTATACTCAAACACTGAATATAATTCCGGGTTGCTATATTCAAACACTGAATGCAATTCGGGTTGCTATATTCAAACACTGAATGTGATTCCAGGTTTCTATACTCAAACACTGAATGTAATTCCGGGCTGCTATACTCAAACACTGAATGTAATTCGGGTTGCTGTATTCAAACACTAAATGTAATTCCGGGTTGCTATACTCAAACACTGAATGTAAATTCCGGGTTGCTATATCCAAACACTTGATGTAATTCGTAATGTGTATTCCGGTACCTTCTTAATCTTTAAGCAATGGGAGTTTTCAAGATGTCCACTGTGCTTTCTCGCGTTGATGCCTGGCAAATCTTTTATTTGGAGTTTCCTGAACAATTGCAGGTTCTTCAACCAACAACAGTATAACAGTCTCTCTCTTTCTCTCTCTCTCCCTCTTAATTAACTAATTTATTAAGGAACAAACAGATATTTCTCTGCGTTTTACACTGTATATCCCTCTCACTTTCTGTCGTTATATATATATATATATATATATATATATATATATATATATATATATATATATATATATATATATATATATGTGTATATATATATATATATATATATATATGTGTATATATATATATATATATATATATATATATATATATATATATATATATATATATATATATATATATATATATATATATATATATATATATATATACATATATACTGTGTATATATATATATATATATATATATATATATATATATATGTGTGTGTGTGTGTATAGATATATAATATATAATATAAATATATTATATATATATATATATATATATATAATATATATATTATATATATACATATATACTGTGTATATATATACATATATACTATATATATATATATATATATATATATATATATATTTATATATATATATATATATATATATATATACTTAAAACACTCCTTGATTTACATTTCTTTTAGTAACGTTTCGACGATACTATTAACAATGAAAAATAAACTGGTTAAGAAAGTCAATGACTGATTAACTGAATGATATAGTTTATATTGACCTAGCGCGGCAGAAACAAAGGTCACTGAGAAACGGGAAGAAAAACAACTTGTACTATGGAGGAATTATGAACAATTTATAAAAACAACAAGAAGCATAAGTATCTATTGCATGAAAATGATGACACTCAACATCAATTGCAAACTTCTTGACTTTTCATTACCGTAATTTAGTCTTCATGTTATTTAGAAGATGAAATCTGTAATCAGGTCCAAGCTACCGTATAGCGCCAGTATGATTATTCATTGCTTAAACAAAACCAATTAATACTTTGTAATCAGGCTCCCGGACTAATATACATTACCCAAAATCAGGCTGACTTATAAATGTTTTTCATTGATAAAAAAAAAACACAATTCTTTAATGACTTTTTGGAAACCTCTGAGACCCAACGCAAGTTATCCATTTCACAAAAAAAAAAAAAAAATTAACTCATTTCTCTAACGAATTTTTGGAAACCTCCGGGACCCAAAGATTTTTATACCCTTTTGTTAAAAAAAAAATTATTTCTCTAGTGACTTTTTGGAATCCTCTCAGACCCAAAGCTTGTTATACCCTTTTATTAAAGAAAAAACAAAAAACTTATTTTTCTAGTGACTTTTTGGAAACATCTCAGACCCAAAGATTGTTATACCCATTTATCAAAGAAAGAAAACTAAAAGCTCATTTCTGTATAGACTTTTTGGAAACGTCTCAGACCTAATGAGTGTTATACCTTCTTATAGAAAAAAATTCTGTAATGACTTTTTGGAAACCTTTGAGACCCAAAGACTGTTTTGGCCTTTTACAAATAAAAAATTTTGTAGTGACTTTTTGGAAACGTCTCAGACCCAATGAGTGTTTATACCTTCTTATAAAAAAATATCTGTAATGATTTTTTGGAAACCTTTGAGACCCAAAGATTGTTTTATCCTTTTATATATAAAAAATCAAAACAATTTCGAAGAATTGTCCCTAAGTTACCCATTTATCAAAGAAAAATAAAAGAAAACACATTCCTCTAATGACTTTTTGGAAACCCCTCAGACACAAAGATTACTACATCCTTTTATAAAAAAAAAAATTAAAAAAATTTCGAAGACTTGTCCCTAAGATACCCATTTATCAAAGAAGGAAAAAAAAACACATATTTCTCTGATGAATTTTTGGAAACCTCTCAGACACAAAGATTATTATGCCCTTTTATAAAAATAAAAATCTAAGACTTAAACATCTGGGAAAAGCCCACTATTATAGAGTTATAGAGTCCTTGGTAACTTGTACAGCCCTTATACTTTGGGAAAACCTCACCAGAGGCCGTGGTCACTTATACTTATATAGCCCTTATACTTTAGAGGTAGCCCAAAAGGAGTAGGCTCACGTTGCACATAATCGTATTCGAGGAGAGATGGTCAATTTTGCAAGATGGGTTTTCTCGTAATAAAGCCATATCTTGAGAAGAAGGGCTCACACCCATCGACTCGACCGCACTCTCTCTCTCTCTCTCTCTCTCTCTCTCTCTCTCTCTCTCTCTCTCTCTCTCTCTCTCTCTCTCTCTCCTTAAAATAATGGTAGGAAAGCAAACATTCATAAGACGCCCACCAATACTCTCTTGTATACTACATTACAATAGTCACATTCTCAAAATCATCAAAAAATCTCTCTCTCTCTCTCTCTCTCTCTCTCTCTCTCTCTCTCTCTCTCTCTCTCTCTCTCTCTTATACAATAATATCAGGAAAGAAAATTGAAGAAACCTCTCTCTCTGTCTCTCTCTCTTTCCTGCAAAAAAGTCAGGAAGGCAAAGAGTCAAGAAACTCTCGCTCTCTCTCTCTCTCTCTCTCTCTCTCTTATACAATATCAGGAGGGCAAATTCAAGAAACTGTCTCTCTCAGGAAGGCAAAGAGTCAAGAATCCTCTCTCTCTCTGCTGAAAAGACTGTAAAGATACGGCGTGTGAAATAACGAACAGATAAAATATTTCATAAGAACCATTATATGTACGCCCGAAGTCTCTCTCTCTCTCTCTCTCTCTCTCTCTCTCTCTCTCTCTCTCTCTCTCTTACACAATATCAGGAGGGAAAATTCCAGAAACTCTCTCTCTCTCTCTTATTCAATATCAGGAAGGCAAAGTCAAGAATCCTCTCTCTCTCTCTCTCTCTCTCTCTCTCTCTCTCTCTCTCTCTCTCTCTCCGTTTCCATTATGGCCGGCTCTCCGCAATGGAATACCTTAAAGCTTATGAATCCATTATGGGTTCGGCGCGATCCCATCGCCTGATTGCGCGCCCAGATGCGGAGGTTCTAAAAAACCCTCTCTTATTGGAAACGGGTCCATAAACCCGAATTTATGTGATGAGCGCTATATTACTCGCCTGATGTATTGGTATAAGAAAATTGGCCCGGCGATCGACGGCCGTTTAAACTGAGATATCCCGGAAAGAAGAAGAAGAGGAAGAACCCTCTTAAATGGAGGCGGAGGAAGATGCCTCCTCCTCCTCCTCGTTCTTCTTCTCCTCCTCTTTCTCCTTCTCCTCCTCCTCCTCTTTCTCCTTCTCCTCCTCCTCTTTCTTCTCCTCCTGCTCCTCTTTCTCCTCCTCCTGCTCCTCTTTCTCCTTCTACTCATCCTTCTCCTCCTCCTCCTCCTCCTCCTCTACTTCCTCTTCTATCCCCTTCCCTCTTCTCCTCCTCATTTTCTTCCTTTCATCCCGCCCTATTTCATATCATTTGCCTCCTATTTTTTTCCTCTTCCTCCCTCCTCCTCCTCCTCCTCCCATCCTACTTCCTTCCCCCTTCTATCCTCTTTTATCCCCTTTTCCTCTTCTCCTCCTCAATTTCTTCCTTTCATCTTTCCATATTCTATCTCATTTGCCTCCTCCTCCTCCTCCTCCTCCTCTCTCTCTCTCTCTCTCTCTCTCTCTCTCTCTCTCTCTCTCTCTCTCTCTCTCTATCCATTTTTTCTTTCAATCTTCAATCTCTTTTGGTGCCAACTCCAGTTTCTCATTACTGTAGATCATCTTTATTGTCATCTCTTTCTATCCAGCTCCTCCGAAGGGCGGAGAGAGAGAGAGAGAGAGAGAGAGAGAGAGAGAGAGAGAGGAGAGAGAGAGAGAGAGAGAGAGAGAGAGAGATCGCTCAGAACGTGCCTTGCGTGGCACACTGTAGATGGTACTGAAGGATCTTTTTTTCAAGCGTCCCTTTTTAAGCCCAAACCTCATTGCTTTCAGCTATTTAAATTTTATCCCGTTTTATTTCGTCTCCTATTACTTAGCTGTCCAGCTTCTCGAAGTTTCCCTAAACTTATAATAATAATAATAATAATAATAATAATAATAATAATAATAATAATAATAATAATAATAATAACTTTTCTATCTACATGGTAAATATGAGCTTGCATAAGGTGAAAGGTGCTTTTTTGTATAATGCAAAATGTTTGGCATTGTCGCGCTGCCAGGGTCCACATTAGGCCCGTGTCTCCTTAACCTCTCTCTGAGCGTTGTGTTTCTTTAGTGGTTTTAAGCTGAAATTCAATACTGAGCAGTTGAAATACAAATGTATCCCAGTACGTAAGTTACACTTTAGTTTCACTCTTCAAAGAGGCAAGGAGGGTAGGGGAGGGGGAAGGGGAGGGGGAGAGAGGGAGGAAATGGAGGGGAGGGTGACACCCGTCCCATCATTGCACGCGCCTGTCAATTGTTCCCCGTCAGTCTTGGCGACGAGCAGGTCACTCAAGAAAAAAAAAATAAAATCTGCCTTAGATTTGCTTCTGACATTCTTCAGACAAGCACAGTACGATCTCTCTCTCTCTCTCTCTCTCTCTCTCTCTCTCTCTCTCTCTCTCTCTCTCTCTCTCTCTCTTTTGAATGATTAATGGAGGTAAGTCAAGGGTATGTAGTCTCCAATAAGACGCGATATCTGGTTAACGTTATAAGTTCATAGTCCCTCCCTGTCCATCATCTGAAGAATAATAATAATAATAACAATAATAATAATAATAATAATAATAATAATAATAATAATAATAATAATAATAATAATAATAATAATAATAATAACAATAAAAGTTCATAGTCCCTCTCTGTCCATCTTCTGAATAATAATAATAATAATAATAATAATAATAATAATAATAATAATAATAATAATAATAGTTCTGTCACGGTAAGTGAAGTCCGGGAAACATATTGAAGTCATTGGTGGCATGAAAATCAAATTCTAAATAAATAAAATTGAGTCTACAGAAATAATAGCAATTAACTTTTCTTTTTTTCAGCGCAAATTCATTTCCCGTGATAACTGACGTTTGCCATATCTTAGGCAAGTAAAAATATATATATATATATATATATATATATATATATATATATATATATATATATATATATATATATATATATATATATATATTATATATATATAATATATATATATATATATATATATATATATATATATATATATATATATATATATATATATTTATATATATATATATATGTTTCTTCTTGGGTGCACAGTCACTGTTTCTGTATTTCCCGTTCTCGAAGGTAAAAATGGGTGTACGGAAAATGTTTTTCCTAATTTGATACCATGGAATGGAATATAACATTTAGGCGAAAGCCGAAGAACTGGGACCTATGAGGTCATTCAGCGCTGAAAGGGAAATTAAGAGCGGAAAGGTTTGACAGGTGTAACAGGAGGAAAACCTCAAAGCAGTTGCACTATGAAAAAATTGTTAGGCGAGGATGGAAAGATGGAAGAAAGAGAATATGAAAGGAGGTACAGTAAAAGGAAAGAAAGGAGTTGCAGCTGGGGGCCGAAGGAAAGTTGCTAAGGAACGTAAAGCCTACAGTGCACCGCGTGAGATGCACTGACGGAACTACCCCCCTACGGGGGTATTTGATACCATAAACTATATAAGGATCAGATGGTACTAAGAGTTTCATAACATTTTTATTAAGTGTGTAACTGTTCATTACTGGTGAGGGGCGGATTTGTTTCTTATAATAGAAATACTTTTCCTTTTACTTAAAACCGCTAACTGTTTTCCTCTTGGGAAAACATAACAAACTTGTAAAGTTTTGATAAGAAAAGAAAATATGATAATGCATAATGAAAACTGCAAAGTCATTTACAAAAATGCATTTGCAAATTAAAAAAAAAAGTCAAAATGACGGTAGTGAAAGGTGCTAATCAGCTGATTTCTTTTTCGAATACGCTAATGACAGACACCAATACTAGAATTAGTTTACCAGTGTCAATTCCCAAGTCGCTGCTGAGTCACTGGATTTGATAATCTGATAAAAGTTAGTAATATAAACGCGAGATATTACTAGTTACTTGAAAGAGTGATATTACTGCAAAGGTGAGAAGTATAATTGTCTCGTTTTATCACCGAAACCAACAGTTAATTTCATGTTTTTCTCGTAATTTGTATTCCTTTATTTATTCTTCAGCGTTCGTGCCTTTTCGTTATTATCTCAGGTTCTTTTTCCTGTTTACTCGATTCACAGCTGCCCTCTGCATTGATTAGTTTAATTTTTAAACTAATGCCAAGAGATTCTGGTGGGTGAAGAAGTTCTAAAAAGGAATGTCAAGTTCATGACGATTCCTAATGCCTGACTGTCCTCTCTCTCTCTCTCTCTCTCTCTCTCTCTCTCTCTCTCTCTCTCTCTCTCTCTCTCTCTCAAGTTCATGACAACTCGTAATGTTTGGCTGTTTTCTCTCTCTCTCTCTCTCTCTCTCTCTCTCTCTCTCTCTCTCTCTCTCTCTCTCTCAAGTTCATGCGACTCCTAATGCTTGACTGTCCTCTCTCTCTCTCTCTCTCTCTTTCTCTCTCAAGTTCATGACAACTCCTAATGGCTGGCTGTCTCTCTCTCTCTCTCTCTCTCTCTCTCTCTCTCTCTCTCTCTCTCTCTCTCAAGTTCATGCGACTCCTAATGCTTGGCTGTCCTCTCTCTCTCTCTCTCTCTCTCAAACGTAATCCTTCACCTCGTCTGAAACGAAAGATAAAAGAAAGAGCGAATAAAAAAAGCAAAAGAAGAAAAGAGGAAGAAAAGACAAAAGAAAAGCCTTCGGTATATATAAATGTGAAGAGGAGGAGGAGGAGGAGGAGGAGGAGGAGGAGGAGGAGGAGGAGGAGGAGGAGGAGGAGAATCCCCAAGAGCAGACTGCTTACACACACACGCGGTCCGACTGACGTTGCCGAGTCCGGTTTTCCGAGATGTAAATTTGTCCGAAAGATAATGTGCGATGATGTAGGTTGCGCGGGGGCTCATCTCGCGCCCCAGCGGGAAGCCCTCGGTATAAACATCCAGCCCGAGTGATATACGTCAGCTCCTCCTCCTCCTCCGGACGCCCCCCGCCACCCCCACCCCCACCCCAAACCCTTAAAGACGGAGCCAGCCAGCAGCCTGACCGTAACCACCGACCGATCGGCCGGGACGGTTGGGTAGTCCGCCCTTTCCCTAACCTGCCCCCTCCCCACCTGGACCGTCCTTCCTCCTTCCCTATCCTCCTTCCCTATTCCCCCCAAAGTTTAGACCGTTTTTCTCCCCTCCCCTCCAAAGTTTAAACCGTCTTTCCCTCCCCCTCCCCTCTCCCTTAGATCGTCCTTCTCCTATCCCCCTTCCCCTTCCTTAGACTTTCTTTCTCCTATCCCCCTCCCCCTTAGACCGTCCTTATCCTATCCCCCCCCTCCCCTTAGACTTTCTTTCTCCCATCCCCTCCCCTTAGACCGTCCATATCCTATCCCCCTTCCCCCATTAGACTTTCTTTCTCCTACCCCCTCCCCTTAGACCGTCCTTCTCCTATCCCTCCCTCCCCCTCCCCTTAGACCAGCTTTCTCCTATCCCCTCCCCATTAGACCATCCTTCTCAATCCCTCCCCTCCCCTTAGACCAGTCCTTCTCCTGTCCCCTCCCCCATTAGACCATCCTTCTCAATCCCCCTTAGACAGTCCTTCTCCCCCCTCCCCCTTAGACCGTCCTTCTCCAATCCCCACCCCTCCCCTTTAGGCCATCCTTCTCCCATCCCCTCCCCTTAGACCGTCCTTTTCCTATTCCCTCCCCCTTAGACCGTCCTTATCCTACCCCCCCCCCCTCAGACCGTCCTTATCCTACCCCCTCCCCTTAGACTGTCCTTATCCTATCCCTCCCCTTAGACCGTCCTTCTTCTATTCTCCTTCCCCCTTAGAACGCCCTTCTCCTATTCCCCCTCTCCCCTTAAACCATTCTTCCCCTCCCACCCCCTGCTTTAGACAGTCCTTCTCCAATCCCCCTTAGACAGTACTTCAATCCCCTCCCCCTTATAGTGTCCTCCTATCCCCCTCCCCCTTATATTGTTCTCCTTCTATCCCCCTCTCCCTTATATTGTCCTCCTATCCCCCTCCCCTTTAGACATCATTCTCCTATCCCCCTTATACTGTCCTCTTATCTCCAACCCCTTAGACCGTCCTCCTATTCCCCTCCCTTAGACCGTCTTTCTCCTACCCCCCTCCCCCTTAGACCGGCCTTCTTCTATCCCCCCACGACTTAGACCGTCCTTCCCCACCTAATCTCCACTAACCTCCCCACCCTAAGGGCTAAGACCGTTCTTCCCCTTCCCCTACCCTAACTCTCCCCGGATGAACCGTCCCCCTATTCTTAACCCCACCCCAACCCCCCAACACCCTCTGACCTTCATAAGAAAATCTTCGTCCTTTCAGTCGATATTTGCAATCCTTTAAGATGTTGGAGATGGTGATGGTGATGATGATGATGATGATGATGGTTTTCTCTTTTCCTCTCCATCTCCTCACCATATCAAACTCCCAAAGACCCACCATCCTAACCCGAAACTCATAAACAAACCCTTTTCTGATTCGTTTCATATTTTGTAATGTAAATATCGTGTGTTATTTTTCTTTATAGGTTTTAAAGTTAATTGATATTGTTGTCGTCATTAGAGTCACTATCCAGAGTCACTGTTGCTGGCAGTTTTAACATTGTTATTTATACTCATAATGAATGTTACAAAAAAATGTAATATAGGCATCAAATTTGTTCCTTTACGTCTTATTCATGTTTTTTTTTTTTTTACTTTTAATGTCTTATCAATTCTAATACAAATCTCAGGCAATTACCGATATTTTTGTGAGTGAAGTAACAACTGCATAAGTACATATGCAAATTATCAATAAGAAAACTACAAAGTAAGACTTCATTCCAATAAACACACGTACTTTGTCAAAGACCAACAAAGTATTCACAGTAAGTAATAGAAAACATAATGCCCTTTCATTAACATCATAACATTTTTTACATATATAAAAGGTTTTTTTTTATTATTTCATTTGTGCTCGACATTCATTTGTGTCCGTCATTCACAGAAAGATACCTAGAATTTCATCTCTGAACTAAAATAAAGCTTGACTTTACTTAAAAATGCCCAAAGGTATAGATTCTGGAAGTCCAATATTTCCCCTGACTGTTCAGCTCCCTGGAAATTTAGTGATTGATTTATGTAGCGTTTCTCCACAAATCTTAAAGATGAAAGTGTTAACTGATACGCCAGAGAAAGTATGATACCGCATTATTATTTGGTTAAGGTCTTTTAAAATACGAGAACGCTTATTGGGTATCAACGTATTTTGATCTTTATAGGAAGGCAATAATGAAGATGATGACAGTAGTAGTAGTAGTAGTAGTAGTAGTAGTAGTAGTAGTAGTAGTAGTAGTAGTAGTAGCAGTAGTAGTAGTAGTTGCTGTAAGAAGACACTTTACAGTTAACTAAATAACCACAATCCCACAATTTTTTTTAAAATGCATTCACACTCACTTTTGTCATTTTCCCAACCCTTTTCAAGTCGAGCAAAAACAAAACAAAAAACTTTAGCCAGAGAAGTTATATGAAACTTTGTGATAATTCATGTTAGCAACTGTTTCATTGCAGAAAATAAAAAAAAAACTTCCTTTTTCACGTATGATTTAATGATATAAAACACCCCATCATTATAAAATAAGTTCAGCAGAATAAAAGTTGATGGAAAAATATTCAAAACACTTCAGAATGATTTTACAGGTAAGGCAGCTAAGTCTGGATACAGCAAGAAATTAAAAAACACTCGGAGTCCACAGCTTCAATAATAATAAAAAATTAACAAATAAATCCAGGATCCGCATCCGGATCCAATTCCAAATCAGAATTTCATTACCAAGATCATATCCAGTTCCAGAACCTGATTACCAGTTCTCACCCAAATCCAGTCAAGATCAGTTTAATTTCCAAGATTACTTCCAGATCCTGTTCCAAATCAGAATTGAATCACTAGGACCACGTCCGGATCTGGTTCCAAATTATGACCTACTATTGATCCGTTCCATAACATAACCTAATTGGTTATGTTATGGTTCCAAATTAATACCTAATTACAAGAACTGCATCTCGATCCAGTTCCAGATCAGAATCTAATTACCAGGACCACCTTCAAATCCGGCTCCACATCAGAATCTAATTACCAGGATCACATCCAAATCCGGTTCCAGATCAGAATCTAATTACCAAATCTGGTTCCAAATCAGAATCTAATTACCAGGATCACATCCAAATCCGGTTCCAGATCAGAATCTAATTACCAGGATCACACCCAAATCCGGTTCCAGATCAGAATCTAATTACCAGGATCACATCCAAATCCGGTTCCAGACCAGAATGTTATTAACAGGATCATATCTAAATCCGGTTCCAGATCAGAATCTAATTACCAGGATCACACCCAAATCCGGTTCCAGTTCAGAATCTAATTACCAGGATACCACCACGAACCCTGGGTTGTGAGCTTTTCTGTTGTCTCTGAGCAAATCACCTAGCTTTAAAATTTATACAAGAAATAAGTGAGTAAATTAATAAATAAATGTATATTGGCTTGCACCATTACTTCAAATCACATTCCCCTTCATACTAAGGTAGCCTTTATAAATCTATAATTACAAGCAGATGAAACATATACTTTACAGACACACACACACACACTATATATATATATATATATATATATATATATATATATATATATATATATATATATATATACATATACATTATATATATACATTATATATAAATATATATATATATATATATATATATATATATATATATATATTTATACTATATATGTATATGTATATGTATATATATATATATATATATATATATATATATATATATATATATATATATATATATATATATATATATATATATATATGCAATCTATCCTTGATACAGCAATTTATTGTTATTAATATCATTACCATCACTATCTTCGGCAGCCGAAGTAAATGCAATACACAGTCCCCTTTTCCAACAGCCCCCCCCAAAAAAAAAAAAAAATTTAAGAAGACTTTTTCGAAGCACCGTATTTTTGAAACTGTGCCGGGCAAGTCGCGTGTATAATAATACCCGGGCCGTTAACGTCCGTCCCTGTTTCTCGCCCCATGCCCCGCCAGAATTGTGGCATAATTACGCGGTTTATAAATCAGATCGGGAACATTTACGCCCCCCGCGTGCCAACGCTGCTAATTCATTGTTTACATTTCGCTGGGCCATTCGTCGCGCTGCCTTCTTCTTCTTCTTCTTCTTCTTCTTCTTCTTCTTCTTCTTCTTCTTCTTCTTCTTCTTCTTCTTCAAAGTTCGAGAGCGACTCGCTTTCATTCCATCTATTTTACCTTTGAGTTATCACTTATTTATTTAGTGATTAATGTATTTATTCGCGTATTCATTTATCTTTTCACTTATCCGATGATGTATTTATTTATTTATTTATTCATTTCCTTTTTTATTTATTTATTAATATATCTACTTGTGCATTCGTCCATATATCAAAATATTTATTTATTTCTTGATTTATGTATTTATTTATTTATTTAATTACTGATTTATCTATTCATTTATTTATTTATTTACTGATTTATCTATTCATTTAGTGATTAATGTATTTACTTGTGTATTTATTTACTGATTTTATTATTGATCTATAAATGTATTTCTTTGTGTATTTATTTAATTATTTATTAGAGTCTTTATTCATTTAGCGTTTAATGTAATTACTTGCGTATTTATTTGTTTATTTTCATTTATTTTGTTAATGTCTTTGTGTATTTATTTATTAAAGTACTGATACATTTAATGATTAAATATATCGGTAGTGATTAAATATATATCTTGTTATTTATTTATTAATGTATTTATTTATATATTAAAGTATTTATATATTTAGCGAGTAATGTATTTACTCGTGTATTTATCTCTTTAGTAAAGTACTGACTTATTTATTAAAGTATTTTGTGTGTATTTATCAAATTGATTTACTTATTGAGTTATCCGTTTATTTATTTATTAATAATATACTTCCTTATTTATTTATTTATTAATATATTTTCTTATTCATTTATTTGTTAATAAATTTGCTAATTAATTTATTTTTTAATATATTTCCTTATTCATTTATTTATTAATACATTTTCTTATTCATTTATTTATTAATATATTTTCTTATTCATTTATTTATTAATATATTTCCTTATTCATTTATTTATTAATATATTTTCTTATTCATTTATTTATTAATATATTTTCTTATTCATTTACTTATTAATATATTTTGTTATTCATTTATTTATTAATATATTTTCTTATTTATTTACTAATATATTTCCTTATTCATTTATTTATTAATATATTTTATTATTCATTTATTTATTAATATACTTTCTTATTCATTTATTAATATATTTTATTTATTTATTAATATATTTCCTTATTCATTTATTTATTAATATATTTTCTTATCTATTTATTAATATATTTCCTTATTCATTCATTTATTTACATATTTCCTTATTCATCTATTTATTAATACATTTTCTTAATCATTTATTTATTAATATATTTCCTTATTCATTTATTTATCCGTCCTTCTTTGAGACCTCACTGCGTGTTAAAGAATCACTTAATGCTTGCACATCACGCGCCTGTAACCTAAAGCCTTGTTTGTAGAACCTCCTTTCATAATCTCTTTCTTCCATCTTACTTTCCTTAACCCTCTCCTAAAAATTGATTCGTAGTGCAACTGCTTTGAGGTTTTCCCCCTGTTACACCTTTCAAACCTTTTTACTGTCAGTTTCCGTTTCGGCGCAGAATGACCTCATAGGTCCCAGTGCTTGGCCTTTGGTCGAATTTCTATATTCAGTTCGGTTCAACAACAATTAAGTGACCATTTGTTCTATATATAGAATTTAGGCCAAAGGCCAAGCACTGGGACCTATGAGGTCATTCAACGCTGAAAGGGAAATTTGAGAGTTAAAAAGGTTTGAAAGGTTGCACTATGAAACAAGTGTTACAGGAGAGGGTGGATGGCAAGATGGGAGACAGAATATGAATGGAGGTACAGTAAAAGGATTGCC
>NC_089781.1:24215380-24230380 GCF_040412425.1 Macrobrachium rosenbergii
AGGGGGAGGAGGAGGGAAGTATGAGGGGGAAGGAGGTGGGTAAATATTAGGAGGAGGGGATAGGGATTGATGAGGAAGGGGAAAGGAGAAGGATGGGTATGAGGGGAGGAGAAGGGAGAAAGAGGAGGGAAGTATGAGGGGAGGAGGAGGGGAGGGTAAATATTAGGAGGAGGGGATGGGGAGGAGGGAGGAGGAAGGGGAAAGGAGGAGGAGGGTGAGTATGAGGGGGAGGAAGGTTGGTAAGGTATGAGGAGAGAAGGAGAAGGGGAGGCAGGAGGAAAAGTATGAGAGGGAGGAGGGGGGGGGGAAGGGAGGAGGGTAAGTATAAGGTGGAGGAAAAGAGTAAGTTCCAGGGGGGGAGGGAGGAGGAGGAGGAGGAGGAGGTATGGGGGGTTGAGGAGAGAGGAGGGTAAGTATGAGGGAAGGAGGAGAGAGGAGGAGGGTAAGTATGAGGGGAGGGGGAGGAGGAGGGAAAGTATGAGGGGTGGAGGAGAGGGGAAGGGAGGAGGGTAAGTATGAGGGGGAGAAGGATGTGAAAGGAGGAGGGTAAGTATGAGGAGAGGAGGAGGGGGAAGGGAGGAGGGTAAGTATGAGGGAGAGGAATGGGAGGGAGGAGAGTAAGTTCGAGGGGAGGGAGAAGGAGGAGGAGGAGAAGGGAGGAGGGTAGGTATGAGGAGAAGGGAGGAGGGTAGGTATGAGGAAAAGGGAGGAGGGTAGGTATGAGGGCGAGGGAGGAGAGTAAGTATGAGGGAGAGGAGGAGAGAGGAGGGTAAGTATGAGGGGGAGGGAGGAGGAAAAAATGAGGGGAGGGGAGGAGTAATTATGAAGGAGAGGAGACGGGGGAACAGAGAAGGGTAAGTATGAGGCGGAGAAGGGGAAAGGGAGAAAGGTAAGCATGAGAGAGAGAGAGAGAGAGAGAGAGAGAGAGAGAGAGAGAGAGAGAGAGAGAGAGAGAGAGGGTTATGGAAAATATATAAAATGCGGTGAGTGGGAGCATAAAAGAGCGTGTAATCCAGCCGTCACACCCCAGCGGAGCATCGCGAGGGGGGGTCTGATCCCACCCGATACCGTCGCCAATCCTCTTTTATGAGATCCAACTCCATTTCCCCCCCCTCACCCCTCCCCCCTACCACTCACCCTCCCCTCCTATCGTCGGCACATCTCTATTTGCCTACGCCGAATTTATTCACTTTATATGACCTATGGCTCAAAAATCTTATTGGTCCCTTTCTCTCTCTCTCTCTCTCTCTCTCTCTCTCTCTCTCTCTCTCTCTCTCTCTTTCTTTATTTTTTATATTATTATTGCTTAATGGATGATAGCGTTTACTTCATAAACTGTGGCTCAAAAATCTTATTGGCCTCTCTCTCTCTCTCTCTCTCTCTCTCTCTCTCTCTCTCTCTCTCTCTCTCTCTCTCTTTTTGTTTTTCATATTATTGTTTAATGGGTGACAGCGTTAATTTATTATCTATGGCTGAAAAATCTTATTGGCTCTCTCTCTCTCTCTCTCTCTCTCTCTCTCTCTCTCTCTCTCTCTCTCTCTCTCTCTCTCTCTCATTTCTTGGTTTTTCATATTATTGTTTAATGGGTGACAGCGTTAATTTATCATCTATGGCTGAAAAACCTCATTGGCCCTCTTCTCTCTCTCTCTCTCTCTTTTTTGTTTTTCATATTATTGTTTAATGGGTGACAGCGTTAATTTATTATCTATGGCTGAAAAATCTTATTGGCCTCTTCTCTCTCTCTCTCTCTCTCTCTCTCTCTCTCTCTCTCTCTCTCTCTCTCTCTCTCTCTCTCTCTCATTTCTTTGTTTTTCATATTATTGTTTAATGGGTGACAGCGTTTACTTTATGATCTATGGTTCAAAAATCTTATTGGCCCCTTCTCTCTCTCTCTCTCTCTCTCTCTCTCTCTCTCTCTCTCTCTCTCTCTCTCTACTTTTCTTTGCTTTTCTTATTAATATTGTTAACGGGGTGACAGCGTTTGCGCAGCTGAGGCTCATTTTCGGTGTTAGGAGATTTACATACGATTAAAATGAGCTGCTGAGATTAGATCACTTAGAGGAGAGAGAGAGAGAGAGAGAGAGAGAGAGAGAGAGAGAGGTTTCTTCGCGAAGGGGGTGAGGTTTACCTCGTCGAGGTCCTACCCGTTTATGTGGCACAAATTTTGATGAAGTAATGGAAACACTCGTGCCTCTCTCTCTCTCTCTCTCTCTTTTTCTCTCTCTCTCTCTCTCTCTCTCTCTATATATATATATATATATATATATATATATATAGAGAGAGAGAGAGAGAGAGAGAGAGAGAGAGAGAGAGAGAGAGAGAGAGAGACTTTCGTAAACCTCTAAGAAGTTAGAGATGAATAAGAATTTCAGCAACAGATCTGATTTTTTCCCATTCTCACGCTCTCTGTTTATCACGCCTCATTGTGACCAAGAGCCTCTCTCAACAGCCTCCCGAGGTCTGTCGCCTGTTTGGCAAAGCCGTAGTGAAAGTTGGGCATAGGGGCAAATGGTTAATATATTCCTCTTTCAGCTTTAGATATGTGACTTTCGAAAACTTCCAGATGTTGGGATGGAATACAGAATTTAGGCCAAAGGCCAAGCACTGAGACCTAAGAGGTCATTCAGCGCTGAAAAGGAAACTGGCAGTAAAAAGGACTGAAAGGTGTATCAGGAGGAGAACCTCTAAGTTGCACTATGAAACAATCGTTAGGAGAGGGTGGAAAGTAAGACTGAAGAAGAGAATATGAAAGGAGGTACAGTAAAAGGAATGAAAGGGGTTGCAGCTACGGGCCAAAGGGACACGGCAAAGAACCCTACAAGAAAACTATTGTGCCGGCTTTGTCTGTCCGTCCGCACTTTTTCTGTCCGCCCTAAGATCTTAAAAACTACTGAGGATAGAGGGCTGCAAATTGCTATGTTGATCATCCACCCATCGACCATCAAACATACCAAATTGCAGCCTTCTAGCCTCAGTAGTTTTTATTTTATTCCAGGTTAAAGTTAGCCATAATCGTGCTTCTGGCAAAGATATAGAATAGGCCACCACCGGGCCGTGGTTAAAGTTTCACGGGCCGCGTCTCATACAGCATCATACCAAGACCACCGAAAAATAGATGTATTTCCGGTGGCCTTGATTATACGCTGTAGCGGCTGTACGAAAAACTCGATTGCGCCGAAGAAACTTCGGCGCATTTTTTATCTGTTGGCTTTATAATGTTTTACACACTTAACAATACCTTCCACTTAAGGCTACTGAATATAAGTTCATCCTCGAGCGAATTCATTCACCCACCAAGAGCAACAAGTTCTTACAAAACCGTATCAGCTTACTTCCTTTCACTTTATGAATGATACCCGTTCTATTTTTTTTTTTTTTTTATTTCACTCTGTGAACGATACCAGTTTATTTCTTTTATTTCACTCTGTGAACGATGCCCCCTTTTTTTTATTTCGTGTTAATTTTGTTTCGATTTCTTTTTATGGGGGACATTAATCATGGCAGATGCCGTGACGCCAGACTAGCATCCACAATAAACATGTATTAAATATGTATTCCTGTCACGGAACGGGGCCAATTACAAAGATTTAAAAAAAAGGGTTAGAATGACGATTTCACAATATAACCAAAAAAATGAAAAATGGAAGCTATTCATCTCGCTAATTTATTTCATACTGTATTGCAGCTGCATCCTGTATTTCTTCATGAGCTAGAGCTAAGATAAAGCATATTATTATTTTTATTATTATTATTATTATTATTATTATTATTATTATTATTATTATTATTATTATTACTACAGCTGCATCCTGCTTTTGATTAAGGGGATGAGCTAAGAGAAACCATAATAATAATAATAATAATAATAATAATAATAATAATAATAATAATAATAATAATAATAATAATAATAATTAAAAAATACTCATAGTAGCATGAGTCTTAAAATGGAGAAGCAAATCCACAGTTATGTACATGTACATATATTTAAAGATAAATCGATATACATAGCCTCCGGGAAAGCTATCTACTGTATACTGATTTATCTTTATATATACGTACATATACATAACTGTGGATTTGCTTCTCCAATAACAATAATAATAATAACAACAATAATAATAATAATAATAATAATAATAATAATAATAATAATAATAAGAAGAAGAAGAAGAAGAAGAAGAAGAAGAAGAAGAAGAAGAAGAAGAAGAAGAATATTAATATTATATATTATTAACACTGCTCAAAAACAGTGCGGGTGCCCAGAAGCCCACATCCAACCTTGCGGTACGCCAAGTTCCCCTTTCCCTTCTCGGCCAGTTTCAGATGACTTTTATGGTTCGCCTTCGTGGATCGGCCTGCAAAAATGGGGTCTAATGAGTACCCAGAATGCCTGTCGTTAACCCCTGACGCCGGCAGATGACCCACGATTAGTGTTTTTGGGCAGTCGCCCCGTTACCTAAAAACATCGTGTAGTCTTCGAATCGAAATCAGGCAATAAAATAGAATACTGAATTTAGGCCAAAGACCTAGCGCCGGGACCTACGAGGTCATTCAGCGTTGAAACGCAATGCCTACAGTGCACCCAGTGATGTTCACTGACGGCATTAACCCCGCCCCCTCCCTACGGTAAAAATCGGGCAATAATCGCACAAATAACGCTTCAGCCATTTACTTTATCACATGCCTTCTACAGCTTTTGTTTTCCGGAGGCCTACGGGATGGGCAACTTACTACAAACCTCAAAGGAATTTGCTAGCCAGTATCACTTTTATATGGTCACTGAATTCCAAGAATATCACGATGAAATTATCTGTTAGCTATTATTGTCATAAATATTTGATCCTCTACCAAGGAATATATCATGCAATAATTATTAATGATGTGTTACGAATTATATATAGTTATATATATATTGAAGGACAACAGCGAAACTGTAATCTTAGTCTGATAAAATATTTTCTCGGTAATAACTCCCGAGCTCATAGGTGTATATATATATATATATATATATATATATATATATATATATATATATATATATATATATATATATATATATATATATATATATATATATATATAAACTTCTGACTCACATCAGGATCGAACCCAGGTCTTTCCAATTGCAAGGCAGCATGTGCAATGGCACTCAGGTTCCAACTTCTTTTATGATTTGTAAGGTCTAGTGGGCAGCGCCCTTGCCTTTCAGTTGAAAGACCTGGGTTCGATCCCGATGTGAGTCAGAAATTTATTTCTGTTTCACACGTGATTGTGTTGATTATTTTTACCATATATATATATATATATATATATATATATATATATATATATATATATATATATATATATATATATATATATATATATATATATATATATATATATATTATATATGATAATATATGATATTACATACATATATATATATATATATATATATACATATACAGATTACTTTAATTAGGTATTTTTATTATTCCGCAAATTACGCCAGTTCAAGTTTCAAGAGTAACTTTTCAAAACAGATTAAAATATTCTAAATAAGTAGGATTATGACAATATTTATCGGTATTTAGTTTCGTTTTTATTCATTCATTCTTCCCGATAATAATTCTATAATTGCTTATTTTTCATTCCCTTCTGAAATTCATAGACAAAATTTCCGAACTGGAGAAAACTAATATACGAATAAATTTGCAAAAATAAAAAATAAAAAGCTTTGAATTCCATCATAACAATATCTAATTGAACATGGGTTCGGATAACGGGAAACATTCAAGAAACAAACATACATAAATGTCAGAGAAATATTTCACAGAAAAAGTGGAGAATCATTTAAACATGATTACTTCAAGGAGAAGAACGGCCCGAGCATATTCAAGAGCTTTGGACGAGCAATAACGACTCCAATTCGACGAACAAACGAGGCTCGTCGACGGGAAAAATAGACGAATGAGACCGAAAGTCGAAGTTCCGAGGACACATTATGGCTGATTGACCCTTGAGGGTGACCTCAGGGATGTCAGGTTGGTCTTCTCCAATATTCTTTTCATCTTCCAGTCTGAAATCATACCGTTATTTGTAACATTTCCTGATATCGATCTGAAGTCAGACTGAGATACAAATTCTGTTTGTTACTGGGGCTCATTATAACCAACGGCCTCTCACACCAAGCTCCCAAGGTTTGCTGCAAGTCATTATTATAATTATTATTATTATTATTTTATTATTATTATTATTAAGATAGTTTAACCGGACCACTAAGCTGATTAACGGCTCTCATAGGGCTGGCCGGAAGGATTGAAATGAAAATGGAATGGAGTACCAGGTCTAGGATGAATGAAAAATGAAATT
Organism: Macrobrachium rosenbergii; assembly: GCF_040412425.1. NCBI lineage: Eukaryota > Metazoa > Arthropoda > Malacostraca > Decapoda > Palaemonidae > Macrobrachium > Macrobrachium rosenbergii. The sequence goes on from NC_089781.1 coordinate 24,221,738, forward strand.
AATACTTCTTTATTTCCATCTAGACAACTCCTGAGGGTGAACTCAGACATGTCAAACCGATAATTCTCCAATATTTTGTTCTTTCTTCTGAAATCATACCATTATTTGTATCATTTCCATATTTTCATCTGGAATCAGACTGAAATATGTGTGTATATATATATCCTTATTTCATTCTAAAGTCAAGCTGAGATACTCGCTCTGCTTATAGGGCCTCAGTGTAACTCACTGACTCTCACACAAGACTCCTAAGGTTTGTTGCAAGTTTATAAGCACTGGCTTTGGGATGAGGGTGCTAGCCCGTTACCAAGCTACCTCGGGGAGTCGCAGGAGGTTATGGAACAGCTTCATTTGATTTACATTAGTGATCACTCATCCAGAGTCGTGGCAGTTTAGGTTGGTTTCTCCTGAACTTCACAGTGTTATGGTCCCGAGTTCAAACCCTGCTCGTGGCTCGATAGATTCCACCGGCACACACGACCTCACCCATCTACGCGAGAATACCAGTGCATGTGAGTGACTGGTTACTTGTAAAAACAGGACTGAGATTAGGGCTTGTTATTCAACCGTGCCAGTTTATCGTTTCTTTGGATGGAATGGTGAAGAGAGTCAAAGTAATAATAGGAGTTGTAGGTGCAGAGTTGTGGGATGAGAAAATGGGTCATTTATAGAGTCAGGAATGTGTGATGTTTCCTTGTCATACAGTACTGATTTGGATTGTGAGGAGAAATTGCAAATACTAGTAACTGGATTTGAAAATGTTTGCTGAAAGGGAAAAGTAGAGAGCAAATGTGGCAAAGGAAAAGCTATGATTGAAAATGAAAACCAGGAAGATGGAGTAATGAAAGTTGATATGAATGACGGGAGACTGGATTAACTTAATCCATACTAGTATCTGGGAGTAAATACAATGGAGGTTGGTAGGATGACAGATGTGGAGTCACAGAATAAGTGAAAACAGAAAGTTTATGCAGAAGATTGGGAAAAAATTTGAGACGTTTATAAAGCTAAGTTGGAAACGTATGAAAGAACTGCTGAACAAAGTCTCCTATATGGAAGTGAAGTGTATAAGGTAAAAGCGAATTAAAAAAAAAGGATGAAGCTGTTGGTTAGAACTGTTTGCTTAATATGTGCAGCACGAATACCTGAAATGATGAGAAATTATGGAGAGACAGATATGGTAAAATGATCAGTTAAGTGAAAAAGCTAAATCAAAGTGATTTGAGGCTGTACGTGTGGAAAGAACAGATAACGATATATTGATTAAAAGTGTACATTTCGATGGTGTTAATAAAAAGGAAAAATAGATGTAAACAAGTAAAAAATGCGCAGAAGTTCCTTCGGCGCAATCGAGTTTACTGTATAGTGTATAATAAAGGCCACCGAAAATAAATCTATCTTTCGGTGGTCTCGGTATAAAGCTGTATGAGCTCGGCCCATGAAACTTTAACCACGGCTAGGTGGTGGCCTGTCCTATAGCGTTGCCAGAAGCACGATTATGGCTAACTTTAACCTAAATAAAATAAAAACTACTGAGGCTAGAGGGCTGCAATTTGGTATGTCAGATGATTGGAGGGTGGATGATCAACACAGCAATTTGCAGCCCTTTAGCCTCAGTAGTTTTTAAGATCTGGGGGCGGACAGAAAAAAGAGCGGGCAGAAAAAAGTGCGGACGGACAGACACAGCCGGCGCAATAATTTTCTTTTACAGAAAACTAAAATTCCAGGATAAGCAGAGGAGATGAAATATAGGATAGGAAAGGCCTTAATACCCCAGAAGAACGAGCGATAATCATCAAAATAAGCGCAATCAAAACTGGATGAGAAGTATTCCTAAACCCCAACGCCTGTATATTACCGAACTAAACCAATTGAAGCTTCCCTCCATTCTTAAAGCACCTGGCTTTATAAAGCAGCAACCGCATATATACATATATACCCCACGCAAACGAAAGCATGAGAAAGGGAAAATAAAAAAATATATATACAACGCATGAAAAATGCATTTATCGCACCCGATGAATCAGGCGATACATCTGGATTAAAAGAGTTTGGAAATTAAGGTCTGAATAAATGAGCCCTTTTTTTCCCCCCTCTTCTTCTTCTTCTTCTTCATCTTCTTCTTCTTCCTCGCAAAGCTGCATAACCTGATACGTCCTCGGCGGGAACACTAGAATCCCATTAATGGCATTATCGTTAACACCGCACACCTTTCAATGCAGAACGGAGCGCAGCGCGCCCGTGCGCTCTCTCCGAGAGGCGCAAAGTTTTGTCCGCAGATGCGCCGTGTTGCCGATTCTCGAGCCACTTTTATAGACGGAATTGCCAAATAGGACCAGTATTCTTTGCGGGGTGGGTGTACGGTGGGTTACATTTTTTGGGGATAGATGTTGTTGACTTCGCCGTGTATGCATCTGTAAGTCTGACTTTACGGATTCAAAGATACAAGATGTAAAATAAAGTAAGATACATACACACGGACACAACTGTGTGTGTATGTATATATATATATATATATATATATATATATATATATATATATATATATATATATATATATATATATATATATATATATATAGAGATAGATATATATACATATATATATGTATATAATTATATATATATAGAGGGTGTGTGTGTGTGTGTGTTCAAATTCTTGTACTAATTCCCCTCAATAAAACACACAAACACTCTCTCTCTCTCTCTCTCTCTCTCTCTCTCTCTCTCTCTCTCTCTCTCTCTCTCTCTCTTTCTCTCTCTCTCTCTCTCTCTCTCTCTCTCTCTATATATATATATATATATATATATATATATATATATATATATATATATATATATATATATATATATATATATATGGCATAAGAGCACAGGAATCAGGGAAAACGAAAGTAAGGAAAAGTTCTGTATCCTGAAAGTAAAGGGTAAAAAAACTAAACCTCGACATCCTGGGATCTGAGGCCATTTCAGAAAACAATAGAGTAGAACACAGAATTTAGGCCAAAGGCCAAGGGCTGGGAACTATGAGGTCATTCAGCGCTGAAAAGGAAAGTGAGAGTAAAAAGGTTTCAAAGGTGCAGCAGGAGGAAAGAGTAGCAGCTGCACTATGAAACACCAGTTAGAGAGGGTGGACAGTCAGATGGAAGAAATAGAATGTGAACGGAGGTACAGTAAAATGAATGAAAGAGGTTGCAGCTGGGGGCCGAAGAGGTTCGAGAGATCGAGGTCAAAGTTTAGTCACTGATTAGATAAACTAACCTTCAGAGTAATCCTGTCGGAGAGAAGAAACAAGTATAAAATGCGCTGAAGTTTCTTCGGCGCAATCGAGTTTTCTGTACATCGTATAATCAAAGCCACCGAAAACAGATCTATCTTTCGGTGGTCTCGGTGTAATGCTGTATGAGCCGCGGTCCAAGAAACTTTAACCACGGCCCGGTGGCCTGTCCTATATCGTTACCAGATGCACGATTATGGCTAAATTTAACCTTAAACAAAAGAAAAGCTACTGAGGCTAGAGGGTTGCAATTTGGTATGTTTGATGACTGGAGGGTGGATGATCCACATACCAATTTGCAGCCCTCTAGCCTTAATAGCTTTTAAGATCTGAGGGCGGACAGAAAAAAATGCGGGCAGAAAAAAGTGCGGACGGAAAGACAATACCGGCGCAATAGTTTTCTTTTAATGAAAACTAAAAACTGAAGCTAAATATATGAGAACAATATTCCTGTCGAGAACGAAAGAGGACACAATATTCTATTAAGAGCGATTCGGTAGCTAGAAAGACGTGTCTCGGCGTTATTCTTCATAACCTAACTTAACCAAGCTATAGGCATTCTTACCTAGCTGGATTTTCGGCGCAGACAGCACAACCCCCGCCCTCCCCCCAACCCACGCCCATCCCCCTACCCCCTCCACCCACATCCCTACAGACACCCACACGATTGGGGTACCGTCATTGCCCTCTAAAGTAGAGATACCTCTGAATTTTGGGTAACTGGAATAAAGAGCAGAAAATGTGACACCCGAATAACAGAAACAGGACCAGCAGATAAATAATGGCATCTGAGACGAGACTGAAGTGAGTGAGGTAAATTGGGCCCGAGAAATTTTAATGGGAGTGACAGATTTGAATACATGTTCTTCAAACAGAATCGGAGGATTTGGTGGACGAGTTTCTAGAAAAATTAATCTTACAGGCAATGGGCTTGGCTGAGTTCGCATTGGTGAATTTGATGGACAAGAGAAAAACACATTTTAAAAGAGACAGACTTCACTAAGTTCAGGTTGGAGAATTTGATGGACAAGAGAAAAACACATTTTAAAGGAGACAAACTTGACGAAGTTTGGATTGGAGAATTTGATGGACAAGAGAAAAACAAATTCTAAACGGAACAGGCTTGGTTAAATTCGGACTGGAGAATTTGATGGACAAGAGAAAAACAAATTTTAAAGCAGACAGACTTCACTAAGTTCGGATTGGAGAATTTGATGGACAAGAGAAAAATAAATTCTAAAGGGAACAGGCTTGACTAAGTTCGGATTGGAGAATTTGATGGACAAGAGAAAAACAAATTTTAAAGGAGACAGACTTGGCTAAGTTCGGACTGGAGAATTTGGTGGACAAGAGGAAAACAAATTCGAAAAGAGACAGACTTGACTAAGTTCGGACTGGAGAATTTGAAGGCCTAGAGAAAAACAAATTTTAAAGGAGACAAACTTGACTAAGGTCGGATCGTCGCTCACAAAATCACTCCAAATCAGATTCAGTAGAAGAAGAAAGTACTTATTCTGGACCCGGTACGTGTAAAGTACAACAGCATTCAGTTACATCGGAACTGGAACTAGAATAAAAATTTTTGACCAAAGGCCAACCCCTGGGACCTATGAGGTCATTCAGTGCTGAAAGGGAAATTGAAAGTAAAAATAATTTAAAGGTGTATCATGAGAAAAACCTCGCAGTTGCACTAAGAGCCAATTGTTAGGAGAGGGTGAAAAGTAAGATGGAAGAAAGAGAATATGAACGGAGGTACAGTAACAGGAATGAAAGAGGTTGCAGCTCTCTACTACCACCCCCCCCCCCCACCACCCCTTGCTGTAGGATACGTGCTTTTAAGTGCTATGATGAAGATATCGCCTGAATATTAAGAACTGATTTTATAGCTACACAAAGAACATTAAGTAATGCTTACACTGCACTGAATGAAGTACACTGACGACACTAACCCCAAACGGAATGCATGTAGGCTATAAGTCAAACCACTCTGTGGAATGTAAACTAAGTTGTGAAATAACATAGCTGAAAATGTAATCCCGGATGCATTTTCCCCGAGATGTAACCGAGGTCCGAGACCTTTCCCTGAAAAAAGCTGGACGCCATATCTTAAAAACTAACCATAGAATTTTCTTGAAAATAATCTCACCATGTTTCCCATATCCAAATTACTTTACTGATACTAATCATACCTAACCTAACCTAGCCTAACCTAACCTACCTAAGCTAACCTAACCTAGGGACATGGGAAAAAGGGCGGGGCTGGTGACCCTCATCACTCTACAAGTACTAAGCTGACCTAAGCCAACCTAACCCAACCTAACCTAGGGCATGGCCAAAAAAAAAGCGGGGCTGGTGCAATACTAGCATACATCGCAGGAATTTGCAAACCCCGGATAGAAAAACTCGCTGGTGGTTGGAAGTACGAGTCATTCTCATGAAGAAAAAGAAACTGCCTTGTTACTGGCACAGTTAAACAACAAAAAACTTTCTGATCTTACAAATATTGTAAAAAAGTGAGTACTGAGACAAATGAAACATTACCCATATGTCGAAATACATATAGAGTTCAATCTTACGTAAAAAGAACACAAATTAAAAAAAAAGGAATTTACCGTGTTCACATCGAAGCAAAGACACTGAAGATAAATAATAATTTTGTGTTATAAAACTCAGAACGGCCCGGATTATCGAGGGGATAAATATCGATATTTTTATATATATTTATATTTATAAAAGGTTAACTAATAATCGCGAGTTCATTATCTTACTTCCGATATCAAGCGGCTGATATTTCTGTGGTATCGCTACTGATGAGAGAGGATTCTCTCTCTCTCTCTCTCTCTCTCTCTCTCTCTCTCTCTCTCTCTCTCTCTCTCTCTCTCTCTCTCTCTCTCTCGTTGGTATGAAAGGCTCGCTTTTACAGAGGTCGGTGAGACAATTCTGTACATAAGAAATCAATAAATGTAAAGGACTGCTGGGAAGATCAACCTAGTACCGTTATCCAGCCCAGACCTGATGGAAACTAGAAAAAGAGAAAGTAAAAAAAAAGAAAAGGTGAGTTTCGGCTCCAAAGCAACCCCTGGATTCACCCTTCAAAGAAAGAAGGTTATATGAAGAAGGAATAACGGGAGCCAGTAACCTAGCTGTTGTGACGCCAGTTTTGGTAACCATAAATCAATCAATCAACCTGTCGTTAAGAGGAGAAAGTCACTTATCAATTGATGTTTCTAAAATCATAAATGTGGAAGTGAGAAGTGGTCGTCTGGTGGGTGTAACCGTGTTGTCAAAGAAAGAGTCTGTGACTCACATTATGATAAAAGAAGCTTTAAGGGTTCAGTTCCGGCGAGAAGATGAAGAAAGGTAGAAATAACCTAAAAATCTGAATAATGAAAAAATATCCTTCAGGCAGGGCGTGGGGCAAGCAGCCCCATTCCAAAGGATAGACTTGCTGGAAAGCAGAGGAATCATATCTTCTGGCGTGACCCCTTCTAAGGGAGGGGGGGAACTCATATGGTAATATGTCATGTGCACGTTTGTAATCATTTCCTATTTTGGATGTCACGGTTTTCAGTGAATAAACTATTAAAAAAAGTTACTATTTAATTGTTGGTCTTCATACATACATATATACATAAATGCATGCATACATACATGCATGCTCCGTTCCAATAGTCTTTATACATATACATACCTATGTGTGTATGCGTGTGTGTGTGTGTGTGTGCGTTTGCTTGTACTGATATATACATAGTCAACTGTGCTAAGATGGTATCACATACAATACAACACGTGAGGGTTCTCAGCGTATAATGACTAAGAAAAGGATAATAATATCGAGAAATGCTCATTACTTAAGAAGACAATATGTACCACATTTTTCCTTATCACTGTACTGTACATGTCCTTACTACATTATCAGAATTTCCTATTCTCTTGTCTTCTGTTTTCTCTCTTTCCTACCCTTTCTCTTCCTTAGTTTTGTTTCTCCTACTCTCTCTGGGAAGGATATGGAAAATACAATTTCTATAGTAAGAATATAAATTGGTCAAAAATAAATGAAGAATTAAACAAAGAATGGGAAAACATATTTGTAAGTGATGATATACAGGTAAATACCGATATATTATATAAAATATTAGAGGAAATAGTGGAAAAATATAGCCTTTGAAGAAAAAAATAAGCATCAGTCACGAATTCCAAGAGACAGAAGGATCTTTTTCCAGAAAATTAGAAAGTGGAAAAAGCTCTTGCAAAAGAAAAGAATGCATGGAAAGTGATGGAACTAAAATGTAAGATAGAAAATGCAGAACAAAAGATTATACAATCAAAAGAAAATGAAAAATGGAACCTAGAAGAAATGACACTACAAAATATCAAGCAAAACCCTAAAATTTTTACTCTCTATGCAAAAAAGATGAATAAAATAAGAGTAGAAATAGGCCCTCTAAGAATTGAAGGGCGATTAACGAATGAAAAAAGGAAATATGTAACATATTAGCAGAAAGATATAAGAGTGAATTTACACCTAGAATTGACAATGAAGATAATGATACAGAAATAAGAGATGAAAATACTGAATACTTATCAGATATAGATATTACAGAAGCCGATATTGTGCAGGCTATTAATGAAATTAAAATGGATCAGCAGCAGGACCAGATGGAGTACCTGCCATATTGTTAAAGAAAGTGGTTCATTCAATCTCTCTCTCTCTAATATTATTAAGGCAAAGTATAGATACAGGCAAGATTTATGATGAGCATAAATTAGCATATATTACTCCTACTTTCAAAAGTGGTTCAAGACTTTGCAAGTAATTATAGGCCTCATGAGTCTGACATCTCATATTATGAAAGTATATTGAAAGGGTAATGAAAAAAATATAATGAAACATTTAATGAAAAATAGATTGTTCAATATAGGACAACATGGTTTGTACCGGAAAAAGTACACTCTCCCAACTGTTAGTCCACCATCTCATATATAAAAATATGATAAATGAAAAGATACAGATGTGGTTTTAGACTTTGCAAAAGCTTTTGACAAGGTAGATCATAATATATTAGCGAAAAAAATTAGAAAACATAACATTGTTGACAAAGTAGGAAGATGGATAAAAGAATTTTTGCAAAATAGAAAACAGATAGTGATTGCAAACGATGAGAAATCGGATCTCTCGGTAATATCCTCTCTACCTCAGGGTCGGTGTTAGCTGCATTGCTGTTTGTGATTATGATTGCAGACATAGACAGTAATGTTAAGGACTCAGTAGTAAGAAGTTTTTCAGATCACAAGAATAAGTAGAGAAATTCCTTGTTTTGAACCCTGAACTCGCTACAAAGAGACCTAAACAAAATATATAAATG
>NC_089781.1:24235380-24252880 GCF_040412425.1 Macrobrachium rosenbergii
GCCTCTCCTGCCTCGGCCTCCTCCTCCTCTGGCGGCCTTCGCCTCCGCTCCAACTCCACCGACTCAAAGGTAAGACAAAATATAAAAAAATAAGAAAGTAAAGAAAAATAAGAAAATAAAGAGAGAGAAAAACAAACGAAAATCGCGCAGACGACCGCCGGGTTATAATATGTGATTCCCGTGTCTCATGTCATTGTTGGATTGTCACAGAGGCTGTGGGGGGGAGGGGGGAGTGAATTGGGGAAGGGTGTGAGTGTGAGGTTGGGGGGGGTGATAAGCAGTGTTGGGGAAGGAGGGAGTGGTGGGGAAGGAGAGGTGAGGGGGGGAGAGTGATGGCCATCGCTAATTTATGACCTTGAAGGGGGTGGGGCGGGGTAAGGAAAGGGGCCTTTGGGGCATCATTGAATTTTAAGGCGATGAGAGAGAGAGAGAGAGAGAGAGAGAGAGAACAATGAAAAAATAAATCGTCCGTATATGACCCTTTTAATCGCCGAGAATTAACGACACGACGACTTTTGAGAAGACGACTCCACATACCGTGACGATTCCGGACGATTTCGGTGGTTAGAACGCCCGTGCGTGGCGAATTGACGAATACGGGACACGAGATCGTTGCAGACCAGTTGTATCTCCTCTGCGATCGACGTCAATGATTCTAAGTGAACTGAATAAAGAAATTAAGCCAGAGGCCAAGCACTGGGACCTATGAGGTCATTCAGCGCTGAAAAGGGAATTGAAAGTAGAAAGGTTTGAAAGGTGTAACAGGAGGAAAACCTTGCAGTTGTTAGGGGAGGATGGAAAGAAAGATGGAAGAAAGAGAATATGAAAGGAGGTACAATAAAAGGAACGAAAGGGGTTACAGCAAGGGGCCGAAGGGATGCTGCAAAGAACCTTAAACAATGCCTAGAGTGCACCGCACGAGGTGCACTGACGGCACTAACCCCCCCTATGGGGGGAAACGATTCTAATTCACAAAATATTATTATTTAAAAAAAAACAGCGACGCGTCCGGAATGACTTTTTAATTTCGCTTTATTATTATTATTATTATTATTATTATTATTATTATTATTATTATTATTATTATCATAGCAATCAGTCTCACGTTCATTTTATTCGTACCTACAATTATCGCTGATCGGGGCCCACTTATAATTGGATAATCGCACGCAATTGTATCAATGTAGTTATTGTTGTTTATACTAATATAATCATTCGTGTGTCATCTGCGTCCCGTCTTCGTATATAGCTTGCGCTGAAATAAAGCCCATTATAATTATCATTATAATCCGATAAATTATTGAGTTGGCTCCGGAAACTCGAATTATTATTGTATCCGCCCCTGAACTCTCTGGCCATAAAAATAATAAAAAATAATTTGCGAAATAATTATTTTACTTGAGAATCGCCTATATATACGGTTACACACAGATCAATAATAATAATAATAATAATAATAATAATAATAATAATAATAATAATAATAATAATAATAACTTAAGTAATTATTATTAGTTATTATCAGTTGATACTAAATTCCTGGCAAATGAAAAAGTACAATTACAAAAACTTAAAAGTTAAACAAATAATTTTTTTTTTATCTTTCGTTTAAAACATTGCTAAAATTAGATAACTCCGTTAACTTACAGAAATTAATCACAACATCATGAGGTATGTAAACAGAAATTATAATATCAAAATTACAAATGACATCAAGATGTCAGCGACTGTAGATAATTATATAATTAAGACTCTAGATTTGCGTATCAGCGATTATCGTATCATCTGAGATATGTCACTGGTTTGTCATAAGAATTATTCATTCAAATACTATCTTTAGTACTGAGATCGATCGACAAACAGTAATAATAATAATAATAATAATAATAATAATAAATATTATTATTATTATTATTAGTATTATTATTATTAATTATTATTATTATTATTATTATTATTATTATTATTATTATTATTACTACTACTACTACTACAATATGCAAAGTTAACGCATTAGAATTCGCATAACATTTTTATCAACTACTCTGATTCTTAAGAATATTAGCAAAAGCCATAATTCTTGATACATTTTATCAATTTCTGTCAGTCGAGAAAATTGACAAAATTACTTGTATATAAAAACAGTTTTATACCTTCATCACCGTCATGCATCATTGAAGTGGCTTAAAACCAAAAAGAAAACAACTATTTTTATAATAATAAGGTATTGAAGATACTCCTTTACCATAATCTCTTTTACTAAAATATTTTTTATCTAAAGGCAATTATGTATTGATAAGTCTGTATTCCTAAAAACGACTTCCTCTCTCTCTCTCTCTCTCTCTCTCTCTCTCTCTCTCTCTCTCTCTCTCTCTCTCTTCTATTATCTCATAAATAATTTTATCTTTCTCTCTCTCTCTCTCTCTCTCTCTCTCTCTCTCTCTCTCTCTCTCTCTCTCTCTCTCTCTCTCTCTCTCTCTCTCTCTCTCTCTCTTGTGACGCCATTATCTCATAAATAATTTTATCACTTCTAAGATTTTGGGTATTCATGAACATACAGCGACTAGATAAAATCTCTCTCTCTCTCTCTCTCTCTCTCTCTCTCTCTCTCTCTCTCTCTCTCTCTCTTGTTACGCTTAAATCTACATATATATAAATCGCTGTCTCCAATAATTTCTCATTCGTTGAGATGTAGTATTAGAAGTATTTTCTGAATACAAGCAAATATCTCTCTCTCTCTCTCTCTCTCTCTCTCTCTCTCTCTCTTGTGACGCTAAAGTCTACATATATATAAATCGCTCTCTCCAATAATTTTTATGAGTTGAAATGTGTATTTCAAAATATATTCAGATTGTTAACAAATCTCTCTCTCTCTCTCTCTCTCTCTCTCTCTCTCTCTCTCTCTCTCTCTCTCTCTCTCTCTCTCTCACTAGCCGCGGATTTTATCTCCCATTACAAAATGCCACAAATAACAGAGAACATAACACCAATTAGCCGGCTGAGGATCCTACATCCAAATCTACTTATGCTTGGAGGTTTCATCTCTAAGTACCGAGTATGTAGATGGGAGCGATAGCGTCAAACTCCTTCATAAGTCCATTAACAATCTGTTGCTCCGCAGAGAGAGAGAGAGAGAGAGAGAGAGAGAGAGAGAGAGAGAGAGAGAGAGAGAGAGAGAGAGAAAACGATACTTCCGTCCTTCGTTAGTTTATGAACAATTTTTGTGTGTGTTAGAAAGAGAGAGAGAGAGAGAGAGAGAGATACCTCCGTCCTTCGTTAGTTTATGAACAATTTGTGTGTATGTTTGTGTATATATGAGAGAGAGAGAGAGAGAGAGAGAGAGAGAGAGAGAGAGAGAGAGAGAGAGAGAGAGAGAGAATTTAGTCTCCTATACCCATTCCAAAGACCCTCTCTCCCTCTCCCCATCCCCTTCCCCCTCTCCCCACCCCCACCCCACCCCTTCGACACTTCTGCAACCCACCACCCCACCGCCGATCAGCAACGCGATAGCGACCGCCGATCGCAAGCAATGTCACAGCGATATCGCCCGATCGATAAATTGGCTCGCTGGATGCTATTAATAATAGGAAAGACATTCCGGTCTTGCTTGCGATCTTTTTCACCTTTTCTCGTATTTCAATAATCTACTTACATTTTCTTCTATCTATTTATTAATCTGTTAATTCATGTCTCCTTTTTTTTTAAGAAGTGATTTCTTTCTGCATTTCTTTTTAATGAACATCATATTCTTTGGAAGCTTGAATTTCAAGTCGATGGCCACCTTTGTGGGCTTGTTCCATTCGAACAGGGTTCATCTTCTGAATAATAATAATAATAATAATAATAATAATAATAATAATAATAATAATAATAATAATAATAATAACATAGATATATATCTCTCGTGATTAAGAAAATGTTGTCGTCAATAGCGGTAGCGGTAATAGCAATTGCAGTAGAACATTTTTTTAAAATAAATAATAGTTGAAAAGAGCAACAGAGGTAACTATAATAATGAAGAAAATTTTGCTTGATTAAATAATTACCGACAAGAATAACTACAACAACAACAAAAATAATAGTAAAAATTATGCCATCATTACCATTATTATTATAATTATCATCATTATTATAATTATAATTATTACTATCATTATTACTAATGAGATGACAGCAATGTTTTGAGCCACTAATCGCCTCTTCCGCTTGGACAAATAATTTTATACAAATATGTATTAATTTGCAATATACAATATGTATCTGCGTTTTAATATTTCCTCATATGTTAATTCTTAGTGGGAAATTTGAATACACTGTGATTATATATGTATGTGTGTATGTATACATATATATATATACACACATGTCCGTGTATGTATGTGTATATATATATATATATATATATATATATATATATATATATATATATATATATATATATATATATATATATATATATATATATATATTGATAACAGAAATACATATCTACCATCTACATAGCAACCAACTAAAAAATAAAAATAAAAAAGTCCCCAACTCACAAGCGCTGGTTTTAACCTTCGTTTCAAAGATAGATAACCGAACACAAATACGGAACATAAATACGGAAACAAATGCACGCCAGAATCCACGCATACGAACACGGCGCTTTGAGACACGGGACATTCAAAACACGGCGGATCATCAAAACGCATAATATTATTATATATACGGTTTCTTCGCCTCGAAGGCAACTGAGATCGTATCGCCCGGATCGTGTGATCGTACCAGCGTCATTCAGCCGAATCAAGTTGCGACGATCGGTAAGTGCTTGTCACTTCCGTTAAGTGGCTGTAAAGTGTCTGACTGTAAAGTGTTTGTGAGGAGCGGAATGTACTTAGAATGAGGCTATTTGATGGAAATCGTTGTCATGTTATATTATGCCTGGTGCGGTTCTGACGTTAACATTGGTTTTAGGTTAGGTTTAGGTTTAGGTTTCGGTTAGGATAGATTGGACTGAGTAGAGACGCTGTGTTATTTCAGCGCTTAGTTTGGTGGCGGAAGTTTGGGGAGCGTTTAGTGATTTCGCATCTGCTTTCACGAAGGCTGGAAGATTTCTTTTTCTACTATTGTCTTGCTTGAAATTCCAGGTAAATTTCAAATATTTGCCTTGTCGAATATAATCCCGTTCTGAAGCATGCAGCAGGGATCTTCTAGATCATAATGCTAAGTACGTTAACTTAATTTGCTATATATATATATATATATATTTATATATATATATATATATATATATATATATATATATATATATATATATATATATATATATATATATATATATATATATATATATATATATATATATATATATATATATATATATATATATATATATATATATATATATATATATATATATATATATATATATATATATATATATATATATATATATATATATATATATATATAACACATTACATTAACAGCGTGTTATAAAGGATAACAGAACACTTGTTACAGTTTTCAATTTACTTTTGTGGGGACATCTGCAAGCATTTTTTTTTTTATTCAGCTCGCTATACGTATCTGGTATTTACACTTACCTATCTATCTATCATTATACATACACACACATATATATGTGTATAAATTTGTATAAATATATATGTGTGTGTATAAATAATATATTTATATATATACAGTATATATATATATATATATATATATATATATATATATATATATATATATATAATATTTATAAGATATATATATTATATGTTGCAGATATCACATCAAACCTGCATTCACGGCTTTAAAATCAAAAAAAGCAAGTACTGAACATATAAAAAAACAATGACCAAGACACTCTTGAACCACCCTGAACAAATCCACCGAAATATTCTCCAGCACCGCGCTGCTGGCCCGAACTCGCCCCCGACGAAAACCGATCTCCTTCTAATTATCTGGGACAATACCTACAGCCGTTCAGGTGACGACGAGAGAGAGAGAGAGAGAAAATAAAGCGAGGAGAGAAAGAAAGGAGTGAGAGAGAGAGAGAGAGAGAGAGAGAGAGAGAGAGAGAGAGAGAAAAAGGCGATCCAAGGGTGGCTTCAGCGCTGGAAACGAAGGCGGCTTGATCTGCCAGCCGGCCAGACAACAATGGCCATATTATTATTATTATTTCGAATGAGCCGATCAAAGTCAATCAGTAGTACTTGGATTTAATTAGCTTTCATACCTAATGATGATTTTGAGACTTCGCTTTTCTGAAGTGGCGGCGGTGGTGCTGGGGCTATTGACTAACTTGTCACGGGAGGGGGCAGGGTTTTGGCCGGGGAATGGCGTAGAGAGGCGTAGTAGGATAAGCTAGTCGGCGACGCAGCAGCAGGACAGAGAGAGAGAGAGAGAGAGAGAGAGAGAGAGAGAGAGAGAGAGAGAGAGAGAGAGAGAGATTTTGTTAGCCACTATATGTTTATGAACCACCAAAACGTATCTTTAAATTAGTATATTTTGTGTGTGGGAATGGCGTCAAGAGAGAGAGAGAGAGAGAGAGAGAGAGAGAGAGTGCCACACATCCATTTAAATGTAAAGCGGCGGCCTAGGCCTATAGGTGCCAACCACCGGAAAAGTATGTAGCTTCTTCTTCTCTTTCTCCTTCTTCTTCTTCTTCTTCTTCTTCTTCTTCTTCTTCTTGCGTAAGTCGGCAGGGAACGGAGGACGCGCGCGTATATCGCGTATATCTCTCTGTTTGTGTCATAGGAAACAATTAAGGCAAGATCGCTTTGATTCCGTTAATTAAAGGTCGGCGCCGGTCGGCCCCGCCATCATTGTGATATGACGGACGTGGATTCTGCTGTTCTGCCTCTCGTTTGAACAACACCGAGGAGAGCGGCAGGGGGGCGGCGGCGGCGGCGGCGGAGTGGTGGCTCTCTCTCTCTCTCTCTCTCTCTCTCTTGCGAAACCGTTTTCTCACACATAATATATTAATTCAAAGATAGATTTTTAATGGCCAAATAAAATCTCACTCTCTCTCTCTCTCTCTTTCTGAATCTTTCCCTCGCTGGGTCTCTCTCTCTCTCTCTCTCTCTTATGAAACCGTTTTCTCACACATAATATATCAATTCAAAAATAGATTTTTAATGGCCAAACAAAATCTCTCTCTCTCTCTCTTATAAGACCATTTTCTCACGCAATATATTTATTCAAAGATAGATTTTTAGTGGCCAAACAAAATCTCTCTCTCTCTCTCTCTCTCTCTCTCTCTCTCTCTCTCTCTCTCTCTCTCTGTGAAACCATTTTCTCACACATTATATATTAATTCAAAGATGGATTTTGGGTATTCATGAGCATAAAGTGGCCACACAAAAATCTCTCTCTCTCTCTCTCTCTCTCTCTCTCTCTCTCTCTCTCTCTCTCTCTCTCTTGAAACCATTCCCTCACACATAACATATTAATTCAAGGATAGGCTTTGGGTATTCATGAACATAAAATGGCTAAACAAATTCTCTCTCTCTCTCTCTCTCTCTCTCTCTCTCTCTCTCTCTCTCTCTCTCTCTCTCTCTCTCTCTCTCTCTCTCTTGTGAAACCATTCCCTCACGCATAATATATTAGTTCAAGGATAGGCTTTGGGTATTCATGAACATAAAATGGCTAAACAAAATTGCTCTCTCTCTCTCTCTCTCTCTCTCTCTCTCTCTCTCTCTCTCTCTCTCTCTCTCTCTCAGATCCGAGGAAGCTCGCAGCTCGTCCACGGAGCCGACTCGCCGCTTCGGCTCTAAAAGCGAAATTCGCAGAGGCGGCGAGAAAGGAGTTTGGGGGGGGGGGGCTATGTTAATTAATTTGGCATCTGCTTGTTTGCCTTGCGAAGGAAAGCAGGAAATTCTTCTTGATCCGGCTGCTTGTTTGAAGTGAGGCCGACACTCTCCCGAAATGATGATCCGCATTTTTTTTCCTCAATTCCGCATTTGAGGAAAGCGGAATAATAAAATTAATAAGTGGGGTTAAAAGGAGAGACCTGAACGCGGGAATAATTTGTTTTTACTTCCATTTGTTTTAGCTTTTGTCAATCTGATACTTTGTTTCGTTTATATTATTTTCTTAGCTTCACTCCTCGCATATTCATTGCATAACATTTTCTTTGCTGTGATTATTTTTTTAGGTGTCTTTGCTTTTACCGAGCATTTTAAATATTCAAATGGAAAACATGGACCGCAGCTTCAAGTGGCGCTAGCTTTTAGTTTTCTGTAAAAGAAAACTATTGTGCCGGTTTTGTCTGTCCGCCCGCACTTTTTATCTGTCCGCCCTCAGATCTTAAAAACTACTAAAGCTAGAGGGCTGCAAATTGCTATGTTGATCATCCACCCTCCAATCATCAAACATACCAAATTGCAGCCCTCTAGCATCAGTAGTTTTTATTTGATTTAGGGTTAAATGTAGCCATAATCGTGCTTCTGGCAATGATATAGGACATGCCACCACCGGGCCGTGGTTAAAGTTTCATGGCCCGCGGCTCATACAGCATTATACCGAGAACACCGAAAGACGGAGCTATTTTCGGTGGCCTTGATGATACGCTGTACAGAAAACTCGATCGCGCAAAAGTTTTTACTTGTTTCAAAAGTGACCACTTGAAATTGGGAATCGTTCAGCTGAATTAGAAAAATTAATATACTAAAGCAAATTCTTCGGGTTTGGTAAGAAAATATAAAACAAAGGAAAGATAAAAGCTTACGTATTTATGACTGCGCACACATGTACATGACTTTATACGTACATAAATGAAATGGTATAAGACCTCACTGATGTATGTATGTTTGTATGTATGTATCTATGTATGTATGTATGTATGTATGTATGTCTGTATGTATGTATTTATGTAGGCACTGCAAGCTTATGAGAACATATACATGAAAAAATGTGCGCATACACAAAAATCTATAAAAAAAAATTGATATTGTTACGTACGCGCGGATGGGCGTATGTATTGCATACACGCTTGCAAAATAATCGCTATTTCATAAATCCTCATAAAGGGCGTGTTTTGCTTCCAGTCTCCGATATTCTGGGCATAATTACAAAATTAAAAATGGAACTTTTTTATATAAAAAAAAAAATAGAATCGTATGATAAAAATCCCTCTCGTAGATGAAAACATCTAGATTTATTAACTGTAACGCTAAGGTTGTGACAGTATATATATGTGTGTGTGTGTGTCGATAAAAATTAAATTGTATGAAAACAATTCCTCATGTAGATGAAAACATCCAGATTTACCAACTAGAACTCTAAAGTTGTCACGATCTATAGGTGTGTGTGTGTGTGTTTTTTTTCTGTGTGTAACACGCGCATGCGCAATACGGGCATTCCTGCCCTAGTCAGAGTTGATAACTGCAACAGTGGTCGGCATGGCTGACTGCATTTTCAGCAATGCAAACTCTGGACAATAGTGACTGAGAGAAAATTCAGTGCTTTAATCAACATCATCATTTCTTGAACGCCATAGCCGAAGAGTCACACATTACAAGTCATAACGTACCGCAAAAGTCAGAAATTTAATAGAAGGCTACTTTCTACATTTAAGTTTAGGGGGAGAAGTCCGCCGGGCTTTGCTGATTGGACAACGATTCTCCAAAGAAGGGAATGGGAATTAATTGAGTAATTAAAAGCTTATAACAATTCCAGAGGACTCTCAAGGATCTCGTCTCATCCTTGACCTATTTTTGTCAGCCGTAGGATTGGCACGAAATAACAGTTCTGTTCAACGCTGAGTTGCTGCTGTCTACGAAAAATCTACTACGATATTTCTCAAAAGAACATCATTGGTAAGCAGATGAGGGTATTTGTGAAATCGGTTCTACAAATACATACATATATATATGTATATATATACACATATAGATATACATGCATATATATACATATAAACATATATATATATACACATATACATATATATATATATATATATATATATATATATATATATATATATATATATATATATATATATATATTATATATATATATATTTTATATCGAAGATTTTATTTCATTTGTATATAATTCACTCCTTCAACTATCAAATATCAGCGAGGTCTTTCGGCCCTTACAAACATGCTACCCGCCAGGACGCAAAACAACTCGATTCTTCTCAGTATAATTCACAAAATTCAGAAAGGTCTCATGATATCAAGAGAAAAATAAGACAAAAAAACAATAGAAAGAAAAATTCGTTTTTGGTCAGTAGTCTGTACAAATGAATACTTCATTTCTGGCGGAAATTACAACCGTTTCATGTTTTCGTTTAATGTCTTTGTCAATCACGTGGTGGAATTGTAACCTACAGCTGTAGATGAAAAGGCAAGTTCCCGTGGTGGAATTGTAACCTACGGTTGTAGATGAAAAGGCAAGTTACCGTGGTGGAATTGCAACCTACGGTTGTAGATGAGAAGGCAAGTTCCCATGGTGGAATTGTAACTTACAGTTGTGGTTGAAAAGGCAAGTTCCCGTGGTGGAATTGTAACCTACGGTTGTAGATGAAAAAGCAAGTTCCCATGGTGGAATTGTAACCTACGGTTGTAGATGAAAAGGCAAGTTCCCGTGGTGGAATTGTAACCTAACGGTTGTAGATGAAAAGGCAAGTTACCTATCTCATAATAAGAATCAAGTATCAGTGGACATTTTCAAGATCCAAAAATCGTTTCGCTGGTTTAAGTCAAAAGTTGAGCATTTATAACCCGGTTTAACTAACATATGAGCAATTTGGGTTATGTTCGAATCATTTCTCAGAATGAAGACGGGAATATTAGACAGAAACCCATCGACAGCTTTTTGAGATACCTCGTAGACAGAGGATGGCAGAGATAAATATGCAGAGCATTTTCATCAAATGAATTTCAAAAGGACGCTCTAATTAAAGCTATACGGAATTTATCTATGCATTACCTCACAAGAAATAAATCGTAATTTCCGATTTTATTTCATTTTTTGCAAGTATCGAAAAACCTGTGGAAAAACATGTAACTACATTAATACATATCTGTCTAATTTACTTATAAAGGGATAAAGAGGGTACACCAAGCCTTCACAAAAATTTTGTTTGTTTCTTTATATTATTACTCAAACAGCAATACAGATGAAGAAAATTAAATAAAAATATTGTTCAGAACCGGTAAATACAGGATTGGACAAGCAGTTAGTGAAGAAAGAGCCTGTGTGTGCATATTATATATATATATATATATATATATATATATATATATATATATATATATATATATATATATATATATATATATATATATATATATTATATTGTATATTATATACTATATATACACATATATATGCATATATATACATATACATATATATATATATATATATATATATATATATATATATATATATATATATATATATATATATATATATCAATATATTATACGTATATATATATGCACTTATCAATTAAAATTCCCTTGGGTTTAAGTTATTCCCGAGGTACAACGAATTCGATATTAAGTGAAATATGTGGCATGAAGTTTGTGAGTATAAAAATTTCACGTGTGTGTAACTGACAAAGCTTTGTATATATGTATGTAAATATGTAAGTATATATACCTATACATATATACTCCATATATATATGTGTGTGTGTATAGATAGATAGATAGATAGATAGATAGATAGATAGATAGATAGATAGATCGACCTTCACACTGCTGAAGTCGAATCCTACGCAGCGATAGTTCTTAAGAACGGAGCCTCCTCATCAGCGCAATAAAAAGCTATGGCCAAAAAATGTTTGTTTGTGTGTGCGTGTGTGTGTTTGTGTATGTGAACGTGTCTACGTGCGTACAAACAAAACCATCAAGACGCACTAATAAAACGCAATAAAAACCACGACTTTATTTTCCCAGGCCAACGAAATCATCTCGAGTAATTGAGAAGGACTACAAAATTACCACAAGGGAGACATCAAACTCGAGGGCGACATAGCCAAGGACATGTTTAGGTGGAGGGCGTGCTGGTTCGAGGATAAAGGGGGTCCTGAAAACACAAATTTCGGGTCTGTTGCTCCAGTCCTGATTGTGGCGCGAATGTCTGAGTCAGCGGAAATCAAATCCGAGTAATGAGGATCTGGTGTTTTTCTCACTGGCTTTCTGTTGGTGTTTAATAAGTTATTTATTATTTTCTTAGTTATTTTTGTTATTTTCTTTCCCCTGTTTTCTCTCTCTTTCGTATATGGGCATTCTGTTCTTGAAGATCTTGCTTTGAGAACTAACTTGGGTTCCATGTTAATATTTGTTCATTTGAAATTAATAATAATAATAATAATAATAATAATAATAATAATAATAATAATAATAATAATAATAATTATTATTATTATTATTATTATTATTATTATTATTATTATTATTATTATTATTATTATTATTATTATTATTATTATGTAGCGATGCTGTTGAATAGGGTTGCTAACGTAATATTTTTTTTTAAGAGAACCCTGCATTTTGAAGACAATGTCATGTTTGTGCGCATATGCATATGCTTGTTATTTAGTGAAATCTCAATGAAAAATATCTATACCTATACCTATACCACACACACACACACACGCACGCACACGCACACAAACGCACACAAACGCACACGTATATATATATATATATATATATATATATATATATATATATATATATATATATATATATATATATATATATATAATATATATATATATATATATATATATATATATAAAACAGTTGTGTGTGAGTGTGTGTTAGTAATTCTCGTGTGTCCTTGTCTACTCGTTGTATAATTTTGAGTACGTGGAAAATAAATATCATATTACTAAGCACAACTAAATGACAAGAACGAAAATGATACAGAGAGATAAAACGTTCATTATCATGTGCTGAAATATTCATACTGATATTAATGACATCTTGGCTTTAGGAAGTGGTAGTTCAATAGTAGTGGAAATATCGTATCAGTAACTATCATAATAGTATCACAACAAGTAACCTGGAAGCTAAATATCTGGCAATTCATAAACAGATGTATAATTAACCAAAGGAATAATATCTCATAACGAAACAAAACGGTAAATCTTGAGTCACAAACATAAATAAATAAATGACTTCAACAGTAATTTCGCCATCCAGCAAAATACAGACATACAATAAATAAATTTTGACACACCGAGAAATAGAAGTAAATGAATTAAAAATGCAATAAACGGACGAATAAAATAGCAAATAAATAAGAAGAGGCATAAATCCTATCCCCACTTTGTTATTTCTAGATAGGGATCTGCATAATAAAAGAACGACTCTTTAAAATAAAGGAACGACCCATTTACCTGTGGTACCTATTACCCGCCATCTTTATTTACCACTGAAACACGTGTTTTAATTAAGTTCGAAGTTTTCAACGAGAGAGAGAGAGAGAGAGAGAGAGAGAGAGAGAGAGAGAGAGAGAGAGAGAGAGAGAGAGAGATTTTTTAAGAAATGCAAGCTCAGCAGGGTCCGTAAGGTAAATATGGATTAATACGCGCAAACACTGACGTTATATATATATATATATATATATATATATATATATATATATATATATATATATATATATATATATATATATATATATATATATATATATATATATATATATATATATATATATATATATATATATATATATATAAACATATATATATATACATACATATATATACATGTGTGTGTATGTACATGTATATATACATATATATATATGTATATATATATATAAAATATATGTATATATATGTACATATATATATATATATATATATACATATATATATATATATATATATATATATATATATATATATATATATAAATGTTACAAATAAATATAAATAAAAATATGTTTGTATATATGTATACCACCCAGATCAATCATTGACAAATCATTCTTACTTCTCAACAGAAATCTTAGTGAAAGGTCTATTTACGAAATCACCGAATAGTTAAGCATATGTATGGTGGTCCCCTAAAAAAAAAAATTGCAACGTTATATTCCTTAACACTGCATTACCAAAGTTAGCTTACGATGTCCTCTTTACGAAAATACACACATATATATACACGAGAGAGAGAGAGAGAGAGAGAGAGAGAGAGAGAGAGAGAGAGAGAGAGAGAGAGAGAGAGAGAGAGAATTCGTTTGATAAAGAGGTCACAAGAATTATCAGTTGCAAATTTTTGTCAGCAAATAAACAATTCACACTCAAAAGTAAATAGCTACCATTGTACTCTTTTTTATTTTTTTTTTTTTTTTTTTTTTAGCGTTTTACGCATATGTGCACTTTTGAGATTTTATCTCGTTTTTCTATTTCCTAGCAATTATTTCACTTCGAAAACTGGGAACAATTGCTCGTCAAACTTAGCGCCGGAAAAGGTTTACTCTTTATGTTCAC
The DNA here is from genome assembly GCF_040412425.1 of Macrobrachium rosenbergii. NCBI lineage: Eukaryota > Metazoa > Arthropoda > Malacostraca > Decapoda > Palaemonidae > Macrobrachium > Macrobrachium rosenbergii. Next base: position 24,249,842 of record NC_089781.1, read on the forward strand.
TTCATACAAATATAACTCTACAGTTAAAGGATCTATCTAATTTTGACATAACTCATTTGGTTATTCGTTAATACCTTCTCCGCTTCAAATTGCAATTTCATTTCTTCGAGAATAACTTGTCGGACTTATGCGCCAAATTCCTCCATTTCATCACTCTATTCAAAGCCCTCTAAGACTGCTGACTTTCAAATATGCGGTAACCCACTAAGATACTGGTAACCTTTCTTCATGTAAAAATTTACCTTTCTACAGCGTAACTTTCTACTCCCAGTGTGGATGATTTTCATTGCTTTCTACCTTTCTTTTTTTTTTATTTTACACCCTTTCTCTCTCATTCCTTTCCAATTAGCTGTCCAACTTCTTTAGCTGTCCAACTTCTTCAACTGTCCAACTTCTTCAACTTTCCCTTGCTTCAATTTTCATTTATCTCTGAAGGACGAAAATTTAAACATTTATAATCCTGTATAAAAGACGAATGTGTATCCATATATCCATTTTTCTGTGTGTAACGCAGATATTGAACAAGATAATGCAGAGCAAAATAATTTACTATATTGTACTTGATATAAAATGACCATAAATAAATTCTAAAATTACTCATTACTGCCATCGTTTTTGACAGGTATACAATAAATAATAATAATAATAATAATAATAATAATAATAATAATAATAATAATAATAATAATAATAATAATAATAAAAATAAAATCTTTCGTGTCTAATTCTTTAAGCCTGTCAACTACCAATTCTAAGTTTTTTTTCTTTATATTTTGTTGATGTTAAAAATAAAAACGGCAAAAATCGCTGGGTTTGATTCCCGACTGAGGTAGGACGACTTGGGCGCAGTCCATTAAATTTTTGTCCCTCTGCTGACCTAAGCGGTGGGATATGTACCTGACAGACAGTCGAATGTAGTTGGTCGTAGCCACGATGAAGTAGGTCAATAGCTCACAGCCTTAGACATTGACAAATCATCTAAAGGGAAAAGGCAAGTAGACAATAATAATAATAATAATAATAATAATAATAATAATAATAATAATAATAATAATAATAATAATAATAATAATAAGGTGCAGAGGGAGAACTGTGGTACGATATACAATAACAACTGAAATAGTAATGATGATAATAATAACATTTAATCTGCAGACCTAAAAAAAATTCGTTATCAATGCATATCAAAGTAAACAAAATGAATAAATAAAATAAAAGTTCCCGAAATATTTCCTTCGTAATTTTCTCCCATACAAAATGAATAAACAGAATAAATTTTCCCGAAATATTTTATTCTCAATTTTCTTCTATATAAAATTAATAAATGCAATCAAATTTCCCCAAAATATTTCCTTCTTAATTTTCTCTCATACAAAATGAATAAATAAAATCAAATTTCCCAAAATACTTCCTTGGTAATTTTCTTCGACAAAGAAGAAATAGGAACATACGTCCTCTCCAGAACATTTCGCCAAAATGACCCGACATTTAAAAAGACATTTTAGCCACCCGGCTGCAAAACAGTAGCGCAACTCAATTTGGTAACATCTCTTTCCGGTGTACCTCGTTACACTACTACAGCCCCTAAAAAGAAATATATCTAAATATTTCGAAATTTACGACAGTGCATTTTAACGTTCCAAATTCTCCCTCGTTATTTATGCGTTTATTTTAATGAGGCTATAAAGATCTCTTCGACATGATAAAAATCCCCTGGCGCACTTGCAAACAAGATCTTCATCTGTTTTTATCTCCTGCATCTGGAACGGCGTCCGAAGTGCTTACAGGTTCCAGGGTTTCGAAGTGCTTCCGCCTTCCAGGGGTTCCAAGTGCTTCCACCTTCCAGGGGTCCCAAGCGCTTCCATTTTCCAGGGGTTCCAAGCGCTTCCAGGGGTTCCAAGTGCTTACAACTTCCAGGGGTTCCAAGTGCTTCCAGCTTCCAGGGGTTCCAAGTGCTTCCAGCTTCCAGGGGTTCCAAGTGCTTTCAGCTTCTAGGGGTTCCAAGTGCTTCCAGCTTCCAGGGGTTCCAAGCGCTTCCAGCCTCCAGGGGTTCCATGTGCCTCCAGCTTCCAGGGGTTCCAAGCACTTTCAACTCCAGGGGTTCCAGGGGCTCCAGGGTCCCAATCCAAGTGCTTCCAGATTCCAGGGGTTCCAAGCGCTTCCACCTTCCAGGGTTCTGAGCGCTTCCAGCAGGGGTTCCAGTCACCTCCAGTTGATTCCAGCTTCCAGGGGCTCCAAGTGCTACCAGCTTTCAAGGGTTCGAGTGCTTCCAGCTTCCAGGGTTCCAAGTGTTTCCAGCTTCCAGGGCTCCTGGTCCCAGCTTTCAGGGAAAAGGGAAAAAATGGAGAATCGAAGATCCAGAAAAAGAAGGTTTCAGCTTCCAGTCCCCTGGAAGAGGAGGAGGATGAAAAGACAAGCACAGAAATATCAAGAAATCTCAGACTTTCCAGGAGTGTTGTTATCTCTCTCTCTCTGGACGACTGGTGCTCTCTCTCTCAGACAGACTCTCAGACAGAGAGATAACAACATACTGCACAAGTCTATCCATCTAGAAGACAACAGAAATTAATCAAGACATTTTTTAGATAAGAGTTTATACAGACAGACAGTCATCACAAAGATTTAAATCTCTCTTTCTCTCTCTCTCAAAAACTGGTCCCAATTCTTTCAAAAAGGGAAAATGATGAAAAGATAAGAGAAAAAGAAGGTGGTACATATATCAAAAGGAAAGCAAAGAACGAGAAATAGAGAGAGAGAGATAGAGTAGGTTATGTCGCTAAAATCTAGCGTAAGACAACAGACAATAGATAACAACATGAACAAGCCTTAAAGAAGAAAACAGAAAATAATCAAGACACAGAGAGAAGAGAGATAGAGACAGACAGACAGAGAAAGATTTAAAGAAGTTTTACTGTCGAGTCAAAAAAACTAGTGCAAAAAGCATAAGAAAACAAATAATAAAAAAATGTAAAACAGGAAAGTGGAGAGAGAGAGAGAGAGAGAGAGAGAGAGAGAGAGAGAGAGAGAGAGAGAGAGAGA
>NC_089781.1:24255380-24257880 GCF_040412425.1 Macrobrachium rosenbergii
ACTGAAAGGGTGAGGAATTTCAAGACATGTGGAGTAAATAGAACAGAGGCAATTAGTTGGTTAGAAGCGTTTCTAATTCAGCTGCGTCAGCTACAGAATCAGATGAAGACCTTAAAAGTACTGAAGAGATGGAGTACAAATTGTGTTAAAAAAAGAAGGGCCTTCCAGGAAGCACGAGAGCGCATGCGCGACAAAGGAATGAATGGCGCAGTGTGTGTCAGAGCACTGAAACGCTGCTGATGAGCCTCCTGGGAAAGTAGACAAAGACGCTAATGTTGTGGAGGCTTAATACACGAAAACCATGAATGGTACAGTAACTGCTATGTTCTTTGTCATCTTGAGCCACTCCCTGGTAGGGAAAACCGCTTAACGATTACACAAACACACACACACATATATATACATGCATGTGTGTGTGTGGGTGTATGTATAAAATATACATACATACATATATATATGTGTGCGTGCGTGTGTATGTATGTATGTCTATAATTAATGCATTCATATGTACATATATGCATACATATATGTACAGTATATATATAAATGTATACTATATATGTGCATATATGTATGTATGTATATACTGTATATACATACATATAACATTAAAAACATGCATGTATATATTTATATATATACATACACACATAATATGTGTGTATGTATATAAATAAATATAAAGAAGGGTATGTGTATGTATGTATTTATGCACGAACATATATATATTATATATATATATATATTCATACATAAATACATACATACACATACCCTTCTCTACACAACGCCGACTACGGCACCACCCGATGACGAGAAGCTATGGAGCCAAGCTACAGCCACCGGGAGGTTAAATTGGTGGCACGGGATTTTTTTTTTATGGTCTTTGCATGACTCTAAATCTCGGTGTGATTGAGGTCCCTGTGCCTCGTACGTCTTCGGCTCTCGTCATTCCTTCCGTTCGGATATTTTGAATGCCAATAAAATAAGATGGAGGGATGATAACAAAAAAAAAGAGGCCACGCGAAAAAAAAAAAAGGATGGGAAAAAAATAATGATTTTTGTGCCCGTCTAAAGCGATGGGGTCGTATTTATATAAATATATATTTCGGAATTTTGTGTGGTTGAATGTGGCCACACATACACACATATACATACATACATTATTTTTATATATATATATATATATATATTATATATATATATATACTTATATTTACATATATACATTTATATATGTAAAAATTTTTATACACATTAATATATATATATTTATATATATATATATATATATATATATATATATATATATATATATATATATATATATATATTATATTTATAGTGTGTGAATTATATATTAGAGATGGGGTATATGTAAATCTGAATCATATAGACACGTTACATAATATTAAGTATGTGCATTAAAACATGTACTCAGGATTTTACGCATTTAATTTCGATACCGATAATGAAATTATAATAAGAGACGTTTATATAATTGTATGTGTCTACCACAGCGCATGTGGGCGGTTATTCATGTGAATATCAAAAATCTCTCGAGAAATATATATATATATATATATATATATATATATATATATATATATATATATATATATATATATATATATATATATATATATATATATATATATATATATATATATATATATATATATATATATATATATATATACATATATATATATATATACATATATATATATATATATATATATATATATATATAATCTAACAGATGTGTACATACAAATATATGGTAGCTATATGTACATAAATTCACACACATGGACATATATATATACGTGTGTGTGTGTGTGTGTTTCTTTGTGGTCGCTATGTATCAGCGACTGCATGTGTTTATGAAGCACTTAACATTCCCACAACAACAAACAATCATTTCGGAACAGCAATGGCCCACTGTTTCAAAATCTCCATGGCAGCGACCGACGGCAACTATTTCCGTACAGAACGCGTCAAAAAGGACGGGACCGAAACGGCAACGTGTAGAAATACCTGTCACCTTCAAACACCTGCATTTGATTTATTCTTCCCCACGAGGGATTGGTCGATGTCTCAAGTGTATACACAAAAGTCAGGAACACGTATCCCCAATCGATGAGTGTCCAGCGGACGGGGTGGAATGAGAGAGAGAGAGAGAGAGAGAGAGAGAGAGAGAGAGAGAGAGAGAGAGAACACAAATGTTAATTGCTGTTGCTAAGCTGAAACTTTCAGTCTATTTTATCAGAGGTCAGAAAGGACGAACTTATTATTATTATTATTATTATTATTATTATTATTATTATTATTATTATTATTATTATTATTATTATTACGTGTCTGTTCATACTGACACTTGCAGTCTTTTGGAACAAGCCAAATTACGCCATAAATCTTGGATAATAATAATAATAATAATAATAATAATAATAATAATAATAATAATAATAATAATAATAATAAGTTCGTCCCTTTT
>NC_089781.1:24260380-24295380 GCF_040412425.1 Macrobrachium rosenbergii
TGTCCCTGCCACCTTATCCTCCTCCTACTCCTCATCCTCCTCATTCTCCCCCGCCTTTTCTCTTCCTTCCCTCTTCCTCCTCCTTTCCTCCTCTTCCTCCTCCTTTTTCTCCTCCTCCTCCTCTGTCTCCTCTTCCTCCTCCTCCTCCTCCTACTTCATCACTTCTTTCTCCTCCTCGTACTCCTCCTCCTCCTCCTCCTCCTCCTCCCTCCTCCTCCTCCTCCTTCTCCTTCTCCTACTCCTCCGCCTTTTTCTCCTCCTTTTCCTCCTCCTCCTCTGTCCTTTCTTCCTCCTCCTCTTCCTCCTCCGTTAATTTTTCCTCTAACTCCGTCTCTTCTTCCTTCTCCTCCTTCGTTAATTCTTCCTCTACCTCCGTTTCTTCTTCTTCCTCCTCCTCCTCTTCTCCTCCTCCTCCACCTCCTCCTCCTCCTCCTCCTCCTGCAGCCGCGAAAGTCTCGCACTATAATTTATGAAGTCCTCATGACATCTCGGTGGGACATAAAGTTTCTTTAGTCGCGTCAGACCGAGAGAAGGAAGTCTTTGGGCCCGCTTCAGCCTTCGTTATGTCATAAACAGATTGCTCTCGTTGAAAAGGGGGTTAGAGAGAGGGGGGAAGAGGTAGGAAGGGGTAGGAAGGGGAGGGGGAAGGGGGGGAGGGTTAGGGTGAGAAGTGATGTCGATGATGATGATGATGATGATTACAACCTCTCGTTGTTATACGACTGGTTTTATCTTGCTTGCGATACCAATTTGCAGCAGCTCTTGCTTGCTTGTTTTATTTAGCGTGTTTGTTCCTTTTTTTTTTATTATTATTTTTCTCTCTCAATAATGATGTTTAGTTCCAATTTTCGTCCCTCGTCTTCTCGATGACCCCGTGTTTGGACTCGCTGTTGGTTTCCGAAATAGTTAAAGCTCCTTTTGTTTATTTGTTCCTTTTGCAGTTTCTCTCTCTCTCTCTCTCTCTCTCTCTCTCTCTCTCTCTCGTTATTCCCTCGTATATCGTTATCACCTCCTTCGTCCCTTCTAACTAGCCCGTCGAATAAAAAAAAAAAAACGAAAATAAGTTTTTGAAATGATAGCCTTGTTTACCTGCAAACACTCCATATTTTCTTTAAAATCATCATTAACAGTATTGACGAAATGCATTCGTGATTTTCCCCCGTTCGTGTACCGTTGTCTAAAATGCCTCGTTATGTGAGCAGAGAGCAAAATCAAAATAGCAAAATAGCCGAGAGCAAATACGAGGCGGAAATGGAGAGCTGGGCTCTACTCGATAAACAAGTCTATCGACCGGACTCTCTTTCTCCGGAGGTCTAATATTCAAAATTCCTTTCTTCCGTTAATGCAATGTACATCCCACGGCCTCCGGTGTAAATAGAAAGGCAATGCGGGTACTGAGGAGGATGTTGCGAATGTTGTTAAAGAATTACGTTGCATTTCGTCAATATGATGATTTTCAAAAAATATGGAGTATTTGGATGCAAACATGGTTACCATTTCAAATCCTTTTTTTTTTCGTTTTTTATTCGATAGGCCAGTTGGAACGGACGAAGGAGGTAATAGCGATATACGAAGGAGGAGAGAGAGAGAGAGAGAGAGAGAGAGAGAGAGAGAGAGAGAGAGAGAGAGAGAGATGGTCACAACTTTCAAGACTACTTGAAAATTAAGCCTTTCAATTTTCCATCTTTCGAGTGGGATTAAGTTCTAATTCTTTTTCTCACCGTAAAGTTGCCACTCTCTCTCTCTCTCTCTCTCTCTCTCTCTCTCTCTCTCTCTCTCTCTCTCTCTCTCTCGGGGAACTAGGTGAAAAGTCTTTATTTGTGTTTTCGAATGAAGAGAAACTTACTGATATTTTTTTTAACATAGGGAATTCAATTTTAAACGCTTTATAAATGCTATTTCGGCTTGTTCGGCATGAATGTTTACACATTATGAATAATAATAATAATAATAATAATAATAATAATAATAATAATAATAATAATAATAATAATCAAAATAAAATAATAATTCAAAATAATATTAATAATAATAATAATAATAATAATAATAATAATAATAATAATAATAATAATAATAATAATAATAATAATTCAAAATAAATATTACATATTACGAATAATAACAACAACAACAACAATAATAATAATTAGCTTTGTAGGCTTAATTACTAGTTATACAAAATATAATAATAATACTAATACTAATATAAAAATAATAATATTAATAAATTAGCTTTGTAGACATAATAATAATAATAATAATAATAATAATAATAATAATAATAATAATAATAATAATAATAATAAAGCTTCGCATTCCCCAAAAACCAAAGGAAACCAGCAAAGCGTACCTTAAATGTTTATCCGAGATGACTCGCCTAAATACGAATCCCTCCTACATTAGCCATCCCTGTTACTCCGTATTTTACTGCATTCTTGTTGGTTGTTTGGGTACCGTTTTATTTGAGGCAGCTGCCACCAACTACGTACATGAAGAACAGAATATATATATATATATATATATATATATATATATATATATATATATATATATATATATATATATATATATATATATATATATATATATATATATATATATATATATATATATATATATATATATATTACATATATTCTTTTTCCACACCTGTGTTGCTTTTTAATTAGCCTTCCTTTAAAAACCAGATTGCAAATACTATCTTATTTGTTTCTTATACTATCGTACCTATTTCTTACACTATCTTACCTATTTCTTATGCTACCTTACCTATTTCCAATACTATCTTACCTGTTTATTGTACTGTCTTACCTGTTTCCTAAACTATCTTACCTGTTTCTTACACTATCTTACCTAGTTCTTATACTATCTTACCTGTTTTTTTCTTACCGATTTCTTCTACTATCTTACCTATTTATTATACCATCTTACCCATTTCCTATACTATCTTACCTATTTCTTATACTATCTTACCTATTTCTTACTTACCGATTTCTTATACTATCTTACCTATTTATTATACCATCTTACCCATTTCCTATACTATCTTACCTGTTTCTTATACTACCTTACCTATTTCCAATACTATCTTACCTATTTCTTATACTATCTTACCTATCTCTTATACTATCTTACCCATTTCCTATGCTATCTTACATATTTATTATACCATCTTACCCATTTCCTATACTGTCTTGCCTATTGCTTATACTATCTTAACCTATACCATCTTACCTATTTCTTACACTATCTTACCTACTTCCTCCGAACTACCCAATTCTTTTCCACAAAACTATCTTTCCAAGTTTCCAATTACCGTTCCTGTTGACCCGAGTCGTTCCTCTACTTATATTTTGGCGTTCGTGCGGAAAACAAGCCTTTAGACCACCGTTAGCCTGAAGAAGGGTTGTAAGGAGATCATTTATATGAGTTTAAGTACGCCGTAACACTCCTTCGAAAGACCCCCGCCCCCACCCTCTCTCTCTCTCTCTCTCTCTCTCTCTCTCTCTCTCTCTCTCTCTCTCTCATTCTGAGCAGATAATATCCTCCTCCTCCTCTTTCCTCCTCCTCTCCTCCTCCTCCTCCTCCTCCTTCTTCTTCTTCTTCTTCTTCTTCTTCTTCTTCTTCTTCTTCTTCTTCTTCTTCTTCTTCTCTTTCTTCTTTTCTTCTTCTACTCTTCTACATCTTCTCTTCTTCTTCTTCTTCTCTTCCTCCTCCTCCTCCTTCTCCTCCTCCTCCTCCTCCTCCTCCTCCATCTTCTTCTTCTTCTTCTTCTGTTCTCTTTACTTCCTTCTCTCACGCTCTCCACAGACAAGTCTGTGGTATAAGTAAGGGTCGAGACGGGAAACTCTGATCCATCAGGACGTTAAGTACCGTCCCGAAAGCTGGGAACAAGGCACCTTCATTCTGCTTACTTATATGTTGGTCGCAGACGAGAGAGGCTGACCCCGGGCTGGATAAAGGGAAGTCTATGAGCCGTAGACTATGTCCTTGTTACGCACACAAAAAACATGTAGTATAAACATTGAAATAATAATATAATATATATATATATATATATATATATATATATATATATATATATATATATATATATATATATTATCACACAGAAAAACATATTGTATAAACACTGAAATAATATATATATATATATATATATATATATATATATATATATATATATATATATATATATATATATATATATATATATATATATATATATATATATATATATATATAAATAATTATAAACAAGTATTTATATAAATACATACACATATATTTATGTATATATAAAATGTGTGTATGTCTGTCTGTATATGTATACACATAAAATGTGTATGCATGTTCAGTAGGCGGAAACGGTCACGTGTGTGTGTGTGTGTGTGTGTGTGTGTGTGTGTATGTATACACGAACACCCCTGTAACCAAGAAAGATCCAAACCTCTTGATCTTATAAATCAAGTTAATTACCAAGGGAGGTCGTCGAAGCAATGATTAAGACACATCAAGGTGTGACGTCTTTTACATAGAGGGCCTATATTTTTCTTTCAATAAAATCAGGCCGTAAACCAAAAGATCTTGCATCCAATATTTGGGTCAAGTGGGTGGCGGCAACAGCTGAAATTCTACTTACTTAATTTTTTTTGTTTATCTTTGTTCTTTTTTGAGATGACTATTTATTCAATAATTCATTATCTTTTAACTCTATTTATAGATATAATAAAAATCACTTACGAAACATTACAACACGGTATCGTGCTGAAATGTATTTGTACAAAGATACACATAGCTGAAAGCTTTCGTCCATTAAGTCCACGGAAGGATGGACGAAATCTTTCAAGTTCTGCGTATATTTTTACGAAAACATTCCGTCTTTACAATCAAGATTATTACTGTGGATCTTAAGTGTAGATATTCATTTATTCATATACTTCCTTACTCATTCATTTATTTATGCATCTTTCTAGTTACGCGTTCAAGAAGACAGCTGGTCGCTTAATATTTCTTATCATACTGATTTCAGTTCACGACTTTTGTAAACTGCCAATTCAGTATCGCTATTACCACTGTAACTCCTTCTGTTACTGGTATTAGAAATCTATAAATATATTTTCCCTACCACATAAAAAGATGGGAGAAAAACATTCTTTTAAGAAATTCAGTTGCAAATGCTGTATGCCTCCTAAAATCGCCAGTCTTGTTTACCTCTAACATTTTATCTCCAAGAAAAAAGGGGCTAAAATAGATTATGGCATTTTTCAACAACTTCAAGATCGAATCAGTTTCCATCTAAACGCTCCAGTGTATAACAACAATTTCAGTTATTATCTGAGAAATCAGAAAAAAAATTTGATATGTGGCTTTCGTCACAGATGTTGACCCAAATCAGAGTGACCTTTCTGATAACACGAGACTGGACTTGTCTTTCGTCTGACACACGCCACGATCTCTGCTAAACAAACCGTTTGGCATTTAAGTTATCGGTCTAGCTCATGTTTCTTCGAACTACAATTGCTTGGCGTTTCTGCCTGTTTTGCGTAGCCGTCTCCGCCTCTGGACGTCTGGTGGCACATCAAAACAAGCAAGTTGCTTTCGAGGGTTTTCAAAAATCTAAGAAAAGTCGACAGAAAAGGTTTAATGCAGTTTCAGAACTGGCTGACGTTAATGAATACAGTTCCATTTGTGTGCGATGCTGCGCTTGGACGAACAAAGATTACTGAACAAAATATTCTCCGCTTTCATCTTAATGCAGATTTGACTGTTGTTGTTGTTGAGAGATTAAGTTACCCTGACGCCAACACGGGCTCTTGCTCCCAAGAACAACTGCAGTAAAACACGCGCCATAAAAACATGTTGGCAACTTACGGCAAACACATCACAAACAAGTTCAATATAAGTAAACTACTCATTGGTAGCTGTCACTGAATTGTTTTCAACATGTTTGTGAAATGTATGCCACAAGTTGCCGACATGTTCATGAAATATTTGACTGTAGTGAGGTTAATTAACACTCTCTTAGATCAATACCTAAATGACTGACTACCAGTGTGACAATGGTCAGCACTTGGGTGGGTGTCTAGCCTCAAGAAACAAGCAGGTCCGCTGGTATGGTGGCTAGTGTCGTGACACGCCGCTCAGATGTCGCGGGTTCGCGCCTCCCCCAGGGCGATGAAAAAATCGCTGGCTCTGTATCATGATCAGTTACTGCTGCAGTGTGGGGTCTGCAGTGGGAGGTTGAAACCAACTTTCTTTGGAAGCTTGAATTTCAAGTCAGTGGCCCCTTTGGGGGCATGTTCCGTGTGAATGGGTTTCATCTACCGAAATAATGATATTATTTTTGAAATACAATAAAGACGTATTTCACAAGAGTCAGCAATTCTCGGTCCCCGCTGACGAAGCGTCTCGCCGCTTTGTGGGGTCAAAGTGAGCGAGAGCGGAGGTCTTCTTCCAGCCTTCAAAAGCGTCACGCTCTTAAATCTGGGCTCGATTTTTCCAGGATTCCAGGAATTTTCCCCCACTTTCTCTTTCTCACTCTCTCCCTCTCCCTCCCTCTCTCTCTCTCTCTCTCCTTTTTTGAAAGGAATGCATCAAAGTTTTATAAACTCTCTCTCTCTCTCTCTCTCTCTCTCTCTCTCTCTCTCTGTTAAAAGGACCTTGCAAGTTTTATGTGCTAGAATTTATGGAACATTTCTCTCTCTCTCTCTCTCTCTCTCTCTCTCTCTCTCTCTCTCTCTCTCTCTCTCTCTCCTTTACTTGAAAGGATGTGAAACACATTAAGAAAACATAATGAAGAGTCTCTAAAACGCATATTTTAAATACATGTGTATACATATATACATAAAGTATACATATTTGTAATATATGTGTACTTGTATATGCATATATAATATAATATAATATAAAATATATATACTGTATGTACAGTATATATATTTTACATTTATATATTATAATATAGTTATGTATACATATAAACGGAGACAGAAAAACACACACACACACACACACACAAAACCCCAAATGTTAAAACAACATCGGCGCGCAAGAAGAACAGCCGAGTGCGTTCGCCGGGCAGACTACAAACACGGACATAAAATCACCCCGATCGCAAATTTGAGGAATTCCAAGCTCTGTTTAACTTCAGGATGAAAGACTTACGACTATCGGCAGCGAGAGAGCAAATTGCCCGAACTGATCATCTCGCTTTGTTTGAGAACCATATATGAACGCGAGGGTAATTGGGCGTTATAGGTCTATTTATATATTCGCGATGCAGGCTTTCTTACATTCTAGTTCTAACAAGATTATTTTATTTATCTGTTAAGGGCAGTTTCGATATCCTATACATTCTCGTCCGTTCTGTTTTATCATCGCATTCTCATCGTGTTTGAGAACCTATGTAAACTCGAGGTTAAATGGGTGTTGCGGGTCAATATAGATTCTCAATGCACTCTCTGACATTTATATTTATATTCTTATCATATACTGATATGATGAGAATATCATATTTTTTTGTTAAGGCCAATTTCGATACCCTGTACATTCTCATCCGTTCAAGTTTTGTCATCGCATTCTCATCGTGTCTGAGAATCATATATAAACTCGAAGTTAATTGGGTGGTATAGGTCTATTTATAAACGCGATGCATAACTTCTTACATCCGTTTTATTATCACATTCTAGAAGGTAAATTTTATTTTTTTATGTCAGTTTTGATACTCTATAAATTAACCCATAAGAAGCCGAGCAGATGAACATTAGTACATTTGTGATGTTTCAGGAATAAGGTGCCAACGCATTACATGAAGATGGGATGAAGCACATCCGTCGAAAACAAACAACAAACAAACAAACAAAAAAATAGATGAAGGAATAAATGAATCCACAGGAACTATAGATGAATTCATGCATTAACAGATAATCGTGAACAGAAGCGAACGTGTAAAAAATGCGCCGAAGTTTCTTCGGCGCAGTCGAGTTTTCTGTACAGCCGCTGCCCATGAAACTCAACCAACGTCCGGTGGTGGCCTGTGTTGTTCGTACCTATGGCGGTGCCAGAAGCACGATCATGGGTAACTTTAACCCTAAATAGAAACTACAGAGGCTAGAGAGCTACAATTTGGTATGTTTGATGACTGGAGGGTGGATGATCAACATACCAAGTGCGGACGGACAGACAACACGGCACAATAGTTTTCTTTTACAGAAAACTAAAACGACATAATTATAGTCATATACAAGAACTAAAAGCGCGTCAAAAGTCAAAGCTTCTTCCATGGCGGACGCCTACCTCCAAGCAGCTATAGGCGCCTACCCAAGGGCAGCTATTGTTGGAGGTCTGCTTCTCCTCCACCCTAGAATTGTTGTTTTCCGCCGGCGAGCATAAAGCCCGAGACGTCGGTGTTTAACTACATAATGGGTGCTCTATGGTCTTGTACGGCGAGAGAGAGAGAGAGAGAGAGAGAGAGAGAGAGAGAATACTTGGTCGGAATTCTGTAGCAAGTAGAGAGTACACAAAAGAGAGAGAGAGAGAGAGAGAGAGAGAGAGAGAGAGATACTTGGTCGGAATTCTGTAGCAAGTACAATGGCGCATCTATGCCCGATTAAATACCTTATTTTTCTAAGGTTATGTACACAAAAGAGAGAGAGAGAGAGAGAGAGAGAGAGAGAGAGAGAATTCTGTAGCAGTACAAGAGAGAGAGAGAGAGAGAGAGAGAGAGAGAGAGAGAGAGAGTAGAGAGAGAGAGAATTCTGTCGATTTGTAGCAAGTACAATGGCGCATCTACCCCGATTAAATACCTTATTTTTATTTTTCTAAGGTTATATACACAAAAGAGAGAGAAGAGAGAGAGAGAGAGAGAGAGAATAGAAGAGAGAGAGAGAGAATACTTGGTTATGTACACAAAAGAGAGAGAGAGAGAGAGAGAGAGAGAGAGAGAGAGAGAGAGAGAGAGAGAATACTTGGTCGGAATTCTGTAGCAAGTAGAATGGCTCATCTACCGCGATTAAATACCTTACTTTCTAAGGTTATATACACAAGAGAGAGAGAGAGAGAGAGTACTTGGTTGGAATTCTGTAGCAAGTACAATGACGCATCTACCCCAATCAAATGCCTTATTTAAGGTTAAATACGGCGAGAGAGAGAGAGAGCACTAGCTCGGAATTGTGTTAGACAAGAACAACAAGGCACCTACCTCGATTAAAACGCCTTATTTGCTCACAAGAAGATTCTGACGCACCGTTCCGGCCCTAAACAAAATAGGAGGAGGCGTGTAATGCACTCTCTCCCGGCCTCCTCGGATACGAAGGGAGGAAAACAATGCGTTTACAAGCATGGAGGAACTCCAGGAATAGAAGTTAGGACCCCCAAAGGACCTCATTAAAACGCCAAGAGGAAGCGGTTGGGTTTACTAAGGCGTTGGCTACAGCGGGAAACGTTTAAATCGTGAATTACGCCTTTGTTATTGAATAACAATCACGTGATTACAGATGTACAGGTGAATAACTTAGATTTGTGAACAACTTAGATTTCTATGTGAAGGAAATGCAATTTTATTGTATTAATATGTCACTGTCAAAATAATATCCTGTTGAAATCTTGTGGAATACTGATGGAATGGAATGGAATATAGAATTTAGGTCAAAAGCCAGGCACTGGGACCTATGAGGTCATTCATCGCTGGAATAGAAACTGAAGGTTTGAAAGGCGTAACAGGAAGAAAACCTCGCAGTTGCACTATGAAACAATTGTTAGAGAGGGTGGAAAGTAAGATGGAAGAAGGAAAGCATGAACGACAGTAAAAGAAATGAAAGAGGTTGCAGCCAGGGACCGAAGGCACGCTGTAAAGACCCTTAAGTAATGCCTACAGTGCACCACGTGAGGTGAACTGACGACACTAGCCCCCTAAGGAGTTGTGGAATATTGAAGTCCGCAGCCAGAATTATACTTTTTCCAAGCTATGTGGTTACTATGTAACTGATTCTAAAATGTTCTGAAAATGGCGGATGAAACAGAAGATATACTTTATTCTAATCTAAATAAGGCATTTGCACTCATTTTTTTTTTCTCACCGAATTCCTTGGTAACCTCACTAAAAATATTTAATACTTAATGGGTCATTCCTTTTGGTCACGTGACACAGACTGACAATTTTACTTGAAACAATCCTCTGACCAGTAAGAAATGAGAGAGAGAGAGAGAGAGAGAGAGAGAGAGAGAGAGAGAGAGAGAGAGAGAGAGTACTCGCTTGGAATTGTGAAGACAAACCTGAATCGCAGATTACGTGATTCAGCAGGAAGAGAAAATAGAAGAATATTCAGCAAGAAGTCCTGACCATAATCAATCATAACGTCGACATGTTTATGAAGAAATCAATCAATTATTTCAACCTTTACAAAGAAATATCTAACTTCCCATGAAATTGTCGTCCTGTTTATGGTGAAACGTATCAATCAATCTTGTGAAGCGATGCATAACCTTCCCAGGAGACTGCCGCCACAGCGATGCACAAAATCAGTCACTCGATCAATCAATCAACCTTACGGAGGAATTTCAAACTTTACAACGGAAATAAGTCAAGATATTAGTGATGCTGACCCGACCGTGAGAACCTTGAAAGGCGGAACTAGACGGAGAATTCCGCCGAAACTAGACAGGGAATTTCGGCAAAATGGACAGAAATCTTAGCCACCCGTCCAACGGCACACCCTCTACCCTCCCCCCCCAACACCACCCAAGCGACAAAGGCATATCTGGCATAGTCTGAATCCCCCGGCGGCATAACGTTTCAGGGGCATAATTTCATTTGGTGAGAAGCTATGCTCACTATGCCCTTCATCTTGTCTCATTAGCATATCAAAATCTCAAAGCTGGGTGGGTACGGATTGTGGGGGATGGAGTGGGTGCCCGGGTGGGGAAGATGGGGTGTAAGTAGGAGGAGGGAGGAGGGACGGGGGAGAGGGGTGTTCTTGGTGCAAATGATTGCATGCAATGACAAGGAAAGATTGATTACACTGTATCTCTTCTGGGGAATCTTACTTGCAAGATAGTATACAATACACTGTATCTCTTCTAAGAATCTTACTTGTTAGCCATAATCGTGCGTCTGGCAACGATATAGGATAGGCCACTACCGGGCCGTGGTTAAAGTTTCATGGGACGCGGCTCGTACAGCATTATACCGAGACTACCGAAAGATAGATCTATTTTCGGTGGCCTTGACTATAACTGTACAGAAAACTCGATTGCACCGAAGAAACTTCGGCGCATTTTTTACTTATCTGTTTTCTTCACCAAGACTGTGATCTCACTATGGGCTATTTTTAATCAGTCTCACCATAAAGTAACAATAAATATTAAAATACAGTGAATGCCGTGGATGTACGGGCTCATTGTTACACTTGGATACACACGCTCAACTTATTATTAAAGTCTAAATATCTAAAAACAATTCAATCAAAGAACGGTCTACGTACTCCTAAAATGAATGCCCACACCACCTCCACCATTTTGTGACTCGTGCCAGATTTGTCAAAAGAATATGAATATAAACAATAGAAATCCAATGACCAAAGCAACTGAGAGGATAGAAAAATGTAATTTGGATTCCCGTATGTGTGTGTGTGTATGTGTGTTTGTGTGCGTGTTTGTGTGTGCGTTTGTACAAAATTAAAAATAGACTTTGTACAATTCTTGGTCACTCTTTTTCCCAGAAGTTCATTTCGACACGTTGCTCACAGGAAGAACACATGTCACGGAAGCAGGTATTTTGAAACCTTATTGACGTCAGTGGAGAATTTTAATGGCTCAACTGTGTACGTGTGAATCGTGTGTGTATATATATATATATATATATATATATATATATATATATATATATATATATATATATATATATATATATATATATATATATATATATATATTATATATTTATATATATATATATATATATATATATATATATATATATATATATATATATATATATATATATATTATATGGGAGCGTGTAAATGTGCACTCCTGTTTCCGACCTTTGAAAATTTCTAGCTAAAAACATCTATTTGAAAGTGTCAGCACAGTCCAAGAAAAAAAAAAAAAGAATTCTAATTTCCAAACCTTCAATACCCAAAGTTTTTATGTTAAAAATTCTCGGATAGGCCTATATGATAGATACCGCCATTATTCTGGCAAAGAACAAAGTAAGAGAGAGAGTGACGTAGTCTAATACACATAACATAGGCTCATGCAAATAATTTAGGCCTATGCAAGATAGGCTTATGCAAGTAACACGAGCTAATGCAAATAACAAATGCTAATATATATAAAAATAGACTCACGCAAATAACTTAGACTAAAGCAAATAACATAGGCTAATGCAATTAACACAGGCTAATGCAATTAACACACGCTAAAGCAAATAACACTGTCCAATGCAAAACCTCAGCACTCGAGCCTGAAGCTAGGCTTTCGATCACGCAGAATGACAAAGCGATAAAATAAACCATTTCTGCAAATCCATAATCTCAACAAGGCGGTTCTCTCACCTCGCCAGGCAAGCCTTCATTAATTAATTTGAGAGATACTCCAGTCTGCATCTTGTACCCTTTCTCTCTCTCTCTCTCTCTCTCTCTCTCTCTCTCTCTCTCTCTCTCTCTCTCTCTTTCATTAAGACAAGTAATGGGTACGAACTTGCCCTGAGGGCGATTGCAAAAGCCCAGCAGACGAACCACGAATGTTCCACAATAACTTCTTCCCGATACGAAACTGGAGAGGAGGAACGAGCAGGTTATTTGGTCAGTTAATTTGAGTCCCAGTGGTTGTTCACGGCCCAGAGGTCCACATCGGGACTTCAATACCTTTTACACATGCCTTAGGCCTAGAGTAAGTGGCATAAGGCTGGCTTACTCTAAGCTAACACACCAATCATTTAGTTCGCTCTCATGGGACATATGTCAATTTAAGAACAAAAACTGAAAGCCATTACATCAACTAAATATTCTGGCTGTTAATTTGAGTCCTAGCAATTGTTCACAGTCCAGAGGTCCACACCGAGATTCCAATAACTTTTATACATGCCTTAAGCCTAGACCTAGTAGTGGCATAAGGCCAGCTTAATCGAAACAAACTAACTAATCATTTAGTTCGCTCTATAAAGACAAATGTCCAAATAAGGGCATAGGCAGAAAGCCGATGTTTCAACCAAATTGACGAATATATAACGAGAAAATAAACGCAAATAACTAATGCCAACATCAGTATAAATACCAATTAAACTAAACCGTATCTAAACAATCTGCGCCGACGTGCGTATTAAAACATTTCATTTAATTTGAAGTGGGAAAGTCTGGATGTAAATTTGATCCATAAACATTTATTTTGTTCATTTTTTTATTTCCCGCATAATGTATGATACTTCAGAAATAGATAAGGTAATTAAACTCAACTAATGTGCATATAAATAAAAACATATACATTATATATATATATATATATATATATATATACAACGTCATCTCAACAAAAGTCATCGACCTTACATATTATTCATTATTTATCAGCGTGTAACCGAATGCATCTAGAGTTGAGGCATTCGGCGGTCTGTTGTGATAACTCCACAACTTCTGTAAAACTCCCGAAAAATATTATTTCCTGTCATTACTGGCGATGACTGCCAACTCTGCAACCACTGATTATGCCATGTTTAGAAATACATCTGTGCTGTCGTCGCTGCTGCTGCAAGATGACGCCGTCATCTGCTGTTTTTGCAGCAGCTGAGAAATTTAGAAGAGTTATCTACTGTGATTGTTGGCGATCAACGTCAGCTTCTTGAGTACTGGGAATCATTAGGCCTACCGGAAGCAAGAATGCATAATTTCAGCATTCTCAGATGTCTGGCGTAACGAGATGTTTCGGATCGCAAACTGTTCAATTATGCAGGTGTTTGGAACTCCTGAAATCTTTGGTATTCAGTGACTTAAGTGTGTGTGTGTGGGGCGGGGGGAGGTGGTTGATTACACAGAAAATTCATGCCCAATGAAATGAGTATACAGTTTGACATAGATGATCTTTCGAAGAATTTTGATACCTGAATGAACTAGCTATTTCCAGGACGCTTCTCAGATTCCAGACTTTCCGCAAGTCACAGCAACTGGAAACACCTCAAAACGTCAAGAGATAGAAAGCAATTCGGAAGAGAATTCATTTTGCTAAAACATCTTCTGGCTAAAGGCT
This sequence comes from Macrobrachium rosenbergii, assembly GCF_040412425.1. Lineage (NCBI taxonomy): Eukaryota > Metazoa > Arthropoda > Malacostraca > Decapoda > Palaemonidae > Macrobrachium > Macrobrachium rosenbergii. Next base: position 24,274,628 of record NC_089781.1, read on the forward strand.
CATGAATCTTTGCTCATTCCGACGTCGGAATTAGTCATAAAACATCTAACTAGTTCGACCAGCATTCTGGAATTACCAGAGCAATAAATGGAAAATCTCTTTTGGAGCTTCAGACATCTGGACCGTTTAACATCTTAGGAGTAGAAACATTCTGGAATACCGAACGTTGGAGAATACAAAACGATTGTTATACTATTCGATAGATTCTATAATTCCTCAAGGTTCAGAATTCGCAAGATGACCTGGGGACATTACCTATTTATGGAACAACTAATGTATTCCTAGTGAAGTTTCCATCTGCGACTTTTTACTACAGTAATCTTATCAAGATGACTTTGGGGCTACTGAAGATAAAATATTCCTGAAAGTGTAGACCTGTGGTTCTTACCCTGGGGGACGTCAGTAATTTCCAGGGGGAGGCGCGAGCCCTAGGAAAAAATTAAAAATGCTCTAATTATATTCGTTATTCTCTTAACAAGAGTGACGAACTAATATTCAGAAGTTTATGAAAAAATGCCAACGCATCGCCTTATAACGTTGGCTAGTCTACTGCTCTGGTTAGACTCGTTGGGCTTGCCATGTTTTGTAATTGTTTACCTCCCTCCCTGTCCCTCGAAACCCTTTCTCTTTCTCTTTTTTGCCATTTTCCTTTAAATCCGGGAGGGAATTTTACTCATAGATGAAAGGGGGGCGTGGATGGGAGGACCAACTCTCAGAGGGGGCGTGGTAATAAAAAGGTTTAGAAACACTGATGTAGACAAAGCTATGATATAGTCTCTGCTGAGCAGTCATAGCCTTCATTCGCTATAATCACAGTAAATTTCATATCTGCATCTTATCACTAAAGCAATCGTATTGCTATGAGGACTCTGGGCCTGCTGAAAATAAAACATTTTTAAAGGTGTAGCGAGCCTAGCGACACACTGGCCACGTGTCATAGGCATTGGGACCTGTCCCCCAGCACTGGCTGTCGGCCTAAGAAACAGGAGATCAGCGCCTGCCCTATAAGCCTGTACAGAGGCCCTGGAGGATTTTAACTAACGCATAATCTAGTCTCTACTAAGCGCCAGTAATCTTCATTCATCACTATCTGAGTCTTGACCCGAAATGCCGTCTGAGAATCAGAGAATCGAAAAAACTTTTTCCCATATACAGCCACTAACGCGAAACGGGCGAAAAATTCGCACCCACCCATCTCGCCCCTCTTATCAACAGAGCACATCTAAATGGGGGGGGTTTTCAATTACACATTTAATTAAGAATAAGCAGTAAATAATCGCGTAGCCACAACGGAGCCGTAGATAGCTTATCTCTTCGCCAGCGCAAAGCATAAACAAATAAAATCAAATTTATGGCGGATTCTCGAGTTGGAGGGACGTCGTAAAAAACATCGGCCATGTAAAAAAAAAAAAAAAAAAAAAAAAAAAAACACTATTTGCATAGTGACTCTCTCTCTCTCTCTCCTCGGTCGAATCTGCATTTGGTTTGTAACGAGGCATCTTGCGGTCTCGCGTTACTTATATGGTGGCGCTTGTTTTAATCGCTCTCCTTTTTTTTTTCTTTCTTTCCTTCGTTCACTATCATTCTCATGCATTTATCGCTGCGGTTTCCTTCTCTTCAGTTACGCAGGTCTGGATTACAGTCGCTTAAAATAAATGACAGTTCGGTTAGCATTAAGTTTTTTCTACAGATACGCAAGTCTGGATTACAGTCATTAAAAATAAATGACAGTTCGATTATCAATTTTTTTTTTTTTTACAGATACGCAGGTCTGAATTACAGTCGATAAAAAGATTTTTTTTTTTTTACAGATACGCAGGTCTGAATTACAGTCGATAAAAAGATTTTTTTTTTACAGATACGCAGGTCTGAATTACAGTCGATAAAAAGATTTTTTTTTACAGATACGCAGGTCTGAATTACAGTCGATAAAAAGATTTTTTTTTTTTACAGATACGCAGGTCTGAATTACAGTCGATAAAAAGATTTTTTTTTACAGATACGCAGGTCTGAATTACAGTCGATAAAAAGATTTTTTTTTTTACAGATACGCAGGTCTGAATTACAGTCGATAAAAAGATTTTTTTACAGATACGCAAGTCTGAATTACAGTCGATAAAAAGATTTTTACAGATACGCAGGTCTGAATTACAGTCGATAAAAGATTTTTTTACAGATACGCAGGTCTTTACAGTCGATAAAAAGATTTTTTTACAGATACGCAGGTCTGAATTACAGTCGATAAAAAGATTTTTTTACAGATACGCAGGTCTGAATTACAGTCGATAAAAGATTTTTTTTACAGATACGCAGGTCTGAATTAGTCGATAAAAGATTTTTTTACAGATACGCAGGTCTGAATTACAGTCGATAAAAAGATTTTTTTACAGATACGCAGGTCTGAATTACAGTCGATAAAAAGATTTTTTTTACAGATACGCAGGTCTGAATTACAGTCGATAAAAAGATTTTTTTTTACAGATACGCAGGTCTGAATTACAGTCGATAAAAATATTTTATTTACAGATACGCAGGTCTGAATTACAGTCGATAAAAAATTTTTTTACAGATACGCAAATTACAGTCGATAAAAATATTTTATTTACAGATACGCAGGTCTGAATTACAGTCGATAAAAAGATTTTTTTTTTACAGATACGCAGGTCTGAATTACAGTCGCTACAAAGAAATGACAGTTCGATTACCATTACGTTTTTTTCTATAGATACGCAGCTTTAAATTACAGTCATTAAAAACAAATGGCAGTTCGATTATCATTACGTTTTTCCTACAGATAAACAGGTCTGAATTACAGTCACTAAAAATACGGTTATCATTACATTTTTCTCTAACGATAAGCAGGTCTGAATTACAGTTGCCAAAAATAAATAATTGTTCGATTATCATTACGTTTTTCAACAGATACACATGTCTGAATCACAGCCACTGAAATAAAATGACAGTTGGATTATCATTAAGTTTTTTCTAGGTACACATACTTGAATTACAGCCACGGAAAAAAAATGACAATTTAATTACCCTTGCGTTCTTCCGACAGATACACCGGTCTGAACTACACACAAAAGTACACATGTCTGTTTGATCATTTAACAATAAATGCCTTCCCTACCTTGTCTTGCAAATTTTATCTCGTGTAATTTTTCCCCCCTCTAGCAAAAACTATTAGCATAACACTTCCCTTGTAGTTCCTGTAGGACCCTAAATCATACCCAATTAACATTTATTATCCTATATATTTCAAAATCCATTCGCCTGCGCGCCGCCGTAGCTCAGAAGCTAATGTACTGTTTATAGTACCTTGTGCTCTTATGTACAAGGAGCGCGTTAATATGCATATTTCTCGGGTATACGAGTGATTTATGCGCCACACTCTGGCGTTACAGAGGCAAAGGTCATCGACGCTTCCTTAGGTACGGGTGACGTCATGGCGTCCTTTTTGGGGGGAGGGGGGGCCGGGTTTAACAGGACATACATTAAAATGAACCGATATTTAGGTGGTGGGAATTTCTCTCGAACTTCAATGATAAATTGGAGAGGGGGCTGGGATCTAAGATACTATTTGAATAGTAATAGTAATATTAATAGAAATAGTAGTTTTACCAATAATACTGCTACTACTTTTGACGATGATACTGATAATGGAAAGACGGGGAGATACTTATAGAGAAGTGGGATTTGACGCCAATATTTCTTATTATAAGAATATCAGTGTCATACACTGATCATTATGTTCAGTAGTAATGAAAAAATAACAAAGGATAATTTGTGGCAATAAAAAACTTGAGTGATGTCCCATACAATGAATAAGAAGAACTATAAGCTCAAATAATAAAAAACAATGAGTAAGAACGATGAGCTTAACAATAAAAAACTTACGTAATGTCCTATACAAAGAATAAGAAGAATTATAAGCTCCAATAATAAAAACAACAATGAATAAGAACGATAAGCTCAATAATAAAAAACTTACGTAATGTACTATACAATGAATAAAAAGAACTATAAGCTCAACGGAAAAAACAAACTTAAAAATAAACAATATAATGGAATGTTCCGTAAGGAATGATGAGCGTTCCATAATGATCCGTTGGAGTAATGAATGACGCCAGGTAGAAAACACGATCAAAATTTATAATATATCCTTATGAAGTATTTTAAAGACATTATTAAGTCGCATTACTAGACTCCCATCGAATTAGCCAGAAGAATTTGTTCGTAAAATTAAAAACAAATTAAAAACAAAGTTGGAAGAAGGTACCGTTAAAGAAGATGGACAGCCGATTGGGAGAGACAAAAAGAATGAAGCGAATGAAGAATGCAAAAAAAAAAAAAAATGGCCTAAAGTAATGCAGCTGAGGATCGAAAGACCGCTGCGAAGAACTTTTATTACTACCTACTGTGCGCCACGCAATGCACAATGTAGGTGGATTATCAAGGACCCCCAACACACCGCACCCCAAAGCAAGAACTTGATAAAAACATGAATCAGTTTTCCCTATGCATTTGCGTAGGCCAAACTGGCCCATGATTGCACGGAAAATTACGCACGGCGTAGCATTTCAAACAGTCTAATTCCACGATTGACAACTATAAAAATAAAAATATAAAAATAAATAAATAAACAAAACAAAACCACTTCCTGATCTCCGTTGCTTCAGACTAGCAAGAAGTAAAAGTAGATCCAAAAAATGAGTTAAAAATATGAAAAATAAACTTAAAGTTCTGGTCTGTACTCACATTGTACTTTTCACCTAGGCCTGAAAGCATCTTGGGTCTTTTTTCTTCTTTTTCGGGGAAGGGGGCGGGGTTGGCCATTAGGGGCTGCTATAGTTGCCAAATTCAAAGAAACACATTATTCTGCCAGAGAAAAAAAAAAACAAATCTGATTAACAGAAGTACAAAAAAAAAATTCAAGGTATACTTTGACCTTACGGTATCAGTCATGAAAATCATTCAGAATGAGATCATGACAATCTTACAACGTAAAAATTGATAAATACAGAAAGGTATTAACTGGTACCCTCTTTGTAATCAACTACGTAAAAATCAATAAATACAGAAAAAAGATATTAATTGATACCCTCTCCGCAATCAGAGAAGACAGTGCGACAGAAATTATGTAATATGTAACATGCTCCTTACTTTCAATTCTCTCTCTCTCTCTCTCTCTCTCTCTCTCTCTCTCTCTCTCTCTCTCTCTCTCTCTCTCGGAATGTTATATTATTTGCAGTTCATTTATTTAGAACTCCATATCCAGTCTTCTCAATTTTACCAAAATCTCTCTCTCTCTCTCTCTCTCTCTCTCTCTCTCTCTCTCTCTCTCTCTCTCTCTCTCTCTCTCTCTCTCTCTCTCTCTTTACGAAGCGAAATGTATTTCAGCAGAATTTAAGTTCATGGTTATTTAAAAAATAAAGAATGTTTACTCCAGTGGAACCATTTTATTGTGAATTGCAAGTTATTAATATAACCAATGTCCTTTTTACCCGTATAGCCTACATAAATATCCACGTATTTAATATAATGCAACTATGTAGGCGTATAGGCATTAATGTAAGTGTTTATAGAATCAAGCGTCATATATATATATATATATATATACATATACATATACACATATATATATATATACTATATACATATGTATATATATAATATATGTATATATACATAAATATATACATATTATAATATAATATAAAATACACACATAAAAAAAAACCAACACGAATTTTAATAAAACACCTTCTGTGCCTCCTTCTTCCCCGGCAGGCTGCAGGACCAGGAACCGGACCGGAAGGCCGGAGGGGGCGAACAAGAAGAAAGAGGAGGAAGAGGGAGAAGGAGAAGAAGAAGGAGAAGAAGGGGGCGGCGGGTGGGGGGCGGCGACGCCCACGAACAAGAAGAGGAGGAAGAGGAACAAGAACAACCCGAAGATGCTGGATCGTCAGGAGGACAGCGTCGTCCAGGAGGAGGTGATCTGCGTCGGCTGCGGCGGGCGGATCACCGAGAGGTGGTTCTCGAAGACGCAGGAGGGCGTGTGGCACTCGGACTGCCTCCGGTGCTGGGAGTGCCACCAGCCCTTGGAGGAGAAGTGCTTCGCCAAGCACGGGCATCTCTACTGCAGGGAGGACTATTTCCGGTGAGTACTGAGGATGATGCAAATTCTACTGTAGTCACGTATTATATGTACTGTACGTATGTTACGCAGTTCACCGTAATCACTGTAATCGTATGGACTGCAGGTATGTTACACGATTCACTGTAATCGTATCTACTGTACGTATGTTACACAGTTCGCCGTAATCACGGTAATCGTATGTACTGTACGTATGTTACACAGTTCACCGTAATCACTGTAATCGTATGGACTGGAGGTATGTTACACGGTTCACTGTAATCGTATCTACTGCAGGTATGTTACACAGTTCACCGTAATCACTGTAATCGTACGTACTGTACGTATGTTACACAATACGCCGTAATCACTGTAATCGTATCTACTGCAGGTATGTTACACGGTTCACTGCAATCACTGTAATCGTATGTACTACAGGTATATTGCACGTTTCACTGTAATCACTGCAATCGTATGTACTGCAGATATGTTACACGGTTCACCGTAATCACTGTAATCGTCACTGTAATCGTATCAACTGTACGTATTTGCTTACTTTTTTTTTTACTTTTTTTTAACTACACAGAAGGAATAAAGAGACATTAATCGATATGTTTAAAGGAACTAAAAGGTGAATAAATACATATACATACATGTATGCATATGTGCATGCATATACATATATATATATATATATATATATATATATATATATATATATATATATATATATATATATATATATATATATATATATATATATATATATATATTTTATATAATATATATATAGCGTGTGTGTGTGCAACATACGTATGTGCGATAAACAAACATCACAACCGGAACTTGTTCTAATAAACAAACCATAAACCCCGATATAAAATACTGCCCAAGAAACAAACAAAGAACAAAGAATTCCGGAGCCTCAAGATGAATCAGTAAATCTTCTCTTTTGAAAGGAGCTCGAATTGCAGCCGTCAAATGGACAGGAATTTCGAAGCAACCGTATTTTACAATAAATTTCTTTTTGCTGTTGTTGTTGTTGATCTTCTTCTTCTTCTTCTTCTTCTTCTTCTTCTTCTTCTTCTTCTTCTTCTGCCATCGAATAAATTTTCTATTTATTGTTGTTTTTGTTCTTCTTCTTCTTCTTCTTTTTCTTCTTCTTCTTCCATCCACTCATTCTCGTAGGTCCTTTACTCGTAGACCCATTAAAGCGAAGAGCAGCTATAAGCAGCCTTCGAACACCAGAGAGAGAGAGAGAGAGAGAGAGAGAGAGAGAGAGAGAGAGAGAGAGGAGAGAGAGAGAGAGAGAGGAGGAAAGCATTAACACCCAAGGCCGTAATTCACTTCGTTAAACCTTACGGAAGATCATCGTTAATGAGACAAATCCCGGGCTAAATCCCGAGGAGAAATCCCTAATCCCTCCTCAAAGCAGGCAATCCCACTCACCTACTCCTCCCCTCCCTCCTTTCCCCCCCTCCCCCTGCCCCCTCCGACAACACCCAGGTCCAATTAAGCTGAGCCTTCCGACTATATTCTACACAATAACATGGCAAGAGAATTTAATGAGACACACATACACTCTCGCAGTTCCTCTTTAGGCGAGGAGGAAGAGGAGGAAGAGGAGAAGGAGAAAGAGGGAAGAAGGCGAAGGAGGAGGAGAAAGAGACGAGGGAGAAAGAGGAAGGAGAAGCTGAAGAAGAAGTGGCGGGGGGAGAGAAAGGGGAATGGTACATGATGAGGAGTAATGACGAGGAGGAGGAGGAAGAGGAGAAGGAGAAAGAGGGAAGAAGGCGAAGGAGGAGGAGAAAGCGAGGAGGGAGAAAGAGGAACGAGAAGATGAAGAAGAAGGAGGGGGAGCGAGAACGGGGAATAGTACATAATGACGAGTAAAGACGAGGAGGAAGAGGAGAAGGAGAAAGAGGGAAGAAGGCGAAGGAGGAGGAGAAAGAGAAGAGGAAGAAAGAAGAAGGAGAAGCTGAAGAAGAAGGAGGGGGAGAGAGAACGGGGAATGGTAAATGATGAGGAGTAATGACGAACAGGAGAACAAGACAGAGAATAAGTAAAAGTGATAAAAATTATACTGAAGGGGGAGGTGAGAGAACGGGGAAGAATAAAGACACGAATAATCAGAGAGAAGACGTGAGAGGAGAACGGGAGACAGAATAAGTGACAAGGAAAAAATTAATGAAGCGGATGCAGACATAGAAAGAGAAAGAAAAAGGAATATTGAGCAGTAGGAAAAGGAGAGGAAGAAGGGGAAATAAATAATGACTAGAAGGTAAAGAAAATATATTCTTGCGTATTTTCTTTTAAACGAAGAGAAGATAAAGGAGCTGAAATGTTGAAAAAGAAAACAAAAAAAAAGAATAAAGCGATACAGTAAAGAAATAAAAGAAGGAACGTTCATGGGAAAGGTAATAAAAAAAACATGATGGAAAAGGAATAACGAAGAAGAGTAAAGGTAAGGAAAGGAATCAAAGCAAAATAGCAAAGCCGAATTACACCCAAGTGATTAGGTAGTCAGGCAAACTTAGAATAATGGCGGACGATAAAAAGACTGAATAATTTGAAATGTCAAAAAAAAATTAATTTTAAAATACCGAATAATCTGAAATTTCAAAAAGACCGGATAATCTGGAATGTCAAAAAGACCGGATAATCGGAAATGTTAAAAAGACCGAATAATTTGAAATGTTAAAAAGACCGAATAATGAGCAAGGCTAAAAAAGCCGAATAATTTGAAAGGCTAAAAAGACCGAATAATTTGAAATGTTACAAAGACCGAATAATTTGAAAGGCTAAAAAGACCGAATAATCTGAAAGGCTAAAAAGACCGAATAATTTGAAATGTTAAAAAGACCGAATAACCTTAAATATTAAAAAGACCACCGAATAATCTGAAAGGCTAAAAAGACCAAATAATTTTAAATCCTAAAAAGGCCGAATAATTTGAATGTTAAGAAGACCGAATAATCTGCAAGGCTAAAAAGACCGAATATTTTGAAATGTTAAAAAGACAGAATAATTTGTAAGGCTAAAAGTCAAGTCAGGGCAGAAAATAAACAACAGACGTTTAGTTAAGCAGAGGAAAAAAGCTCTCTCTCTCTCTCTCTCTCTCTCTCTCTCTCTCTCTCTCTCTCTCTCTCTCAATAGCCAAAAGGAATAGACTCCGCAATACACAGACACGCTAACGTAAGACAGAAGTTGAAGCTGACGAGAGAAATCTATCCTTGCCTCTGTGTTCCCTGGTTGATGGTGAATGAGAGATATTGCTAGATAACGCTGGATAAAGCGTCTGTTTGTGTGTATTTATTTATTTGTGCCACTTATTAGGATGCAATGTATGTTGATTTACCTGTTCTCTCGCTGGGAGAAACGCCTTGAGATTATATATATATATATATATATATATATATATATATATATATATATATATATATATATATATATATATATATATATATATATATATATATATATATATATATATATATATATAGATAGATAGATAGATAGATAGATAGATAGATAGATAAACAAAGAGACAGACAGATAGATGAATAGATATATATACGTGTGTGTGTGTGTGCATATTTACAATAGGCATGCATAAGTACATAAATGCGCGTAGAGAGAGAGAGAGAGAGAGAGAGAGAGAGAGAAAAGACTAAAGACAGAGAGTGAGGGAGACTGCCAGAAATAAGGAGAGAGCGAAGCAACATGGCGTAAGAAAGAGGGAAGAGAGAGAGAGAGAGAGAGAGAGAGAGAGAGAGAGAGAGAGAGAGAGAGAGAGAGAGAGAAAGAGAGAGAGAGAGCAAGATGAGAGAGAAAGAGACAGACAGACAGACAAACAGACAGACAGAAACAAAGAGAGAGAGAGAGAGAGAGAGAGAGAGAGAGAGAGAGAGAGAGAGAGAGAGAGAGAGAAGGGGTAACTGACACCGAATAAGAAAAATCCTTGGCCGATATATAACACACAAAAAAGCGAAATAAAAAAATAAGAAAAAGAGAGGAAAACGCTGTAAAATGGTGAGTTAGAAGAGGGAGAAAACAGCGTTGTATAAGGGGAAGAAAAAAAAATTACGTATGAGGGGAAAAGAAGGACTTCCAAGAGGGGAAGAAGTAGAATTTAATGAGACACCGCGCCTCAAGTTCCCCTTTACTTGAGTATGTTTATCCCCGAGGCAAAGGGAAAGGGCCGAGGGGAGAGAGAGGAGAGAGAGAGAGAGAGAGAGAGAGAGAGAGAGAGAGAGAGAGAGAGAGAGAGGGGAGGTGCAGAGCGAGATGCTGGGAGACATAAAGGGGAACAGTGCAAACCAGAGACATGCAGAGACAGACAGACACACACACACACACACGCACGCACACACACACACACATACTAACACACGCATTCACTGAGAGCACATGCAGAGAGAGAGAGAGAGAGAGAGAGAGAGAGAGAGAGAGATTTTGGCAAAACTCAGGAGACTAGATATGAAGTTCTAAATAAGTGAAATGAACGTAATATAACAGAGAGAGAGAGAGAGAGAGAGAGAGAGAGAGAGAGAGAGAGAGAGAGAGAGAGAGAGAGAGATTTTAGTAAAATTGAGGAGACTAGATATGAAGTTCTAAATAAATGATGAACGTTACATAACATGCGGAGAGAGAGAGAGAGAGAGAGAGAGAGAGAGAGAGAGAGAGAGAGAGAGAGAGAGAGAGTAAAATTGATTGAGGAGACTGATATGAAGTTCAAAATAAATGGATTGCAAGTAATATGACATACAGAGAGAGAGAGAGAGAAAGAGAGAGAGAGAGAATTTTGGTAAAATTGACGAGACTGGATACGAAGCTCTAAATAAATGAAATGAACGTAATATAACATGGGAGAGAGAGAGAGAGAGAGAGGAGAGAGAGAGAGAGAGAGAGAGAGAGAGAGAGATTTTGGTAAAATTGAGGAGGGTGAATAAGAAGTTCAAAATGAATGAATTACAAGTAACATACCTCGCAAATATGGGAAATGACTGACTTATGATCTATAAACATTAATCAATACAGACGTATTTGCTCTTCGTCGTCGTAATAAGCTACAGTGAAGAGCTCGTGCCTCCAAAACGGGAAAGGTTTGATTGCAAGTAAAAAGTATATTAGGGGGAAACACGTTATCTAAGCCAGTGATTTTCAACCTGTGGACCATACCCCGCTGGTGGGCCATGGGCAGTTATGAGGGGGGCCATGCCACGGACATCTTCAAAATAGTAATTAAAAAATGAAAAATTAATTTACAGTAAATGCAGGCCAGTGGTTTATTTCATAAATGAAAAAATATAACTAATAAAGTGTTCTGAAAAATAACTCCATAAATGAAAATGTCTAAAACTAATAAAGTGTTTTGAAAATGCTTTATAATAATTCTATTATAATCATTACACAGTTCTGAAGGACAGTGGCCCATGAGTATTTAGGGATGCCAAAAATGGGCCATGGGCACAAAAAGATTGAAAACCACTGATCTAAACAAATTGAGATAATAATTAAAAAAAAAAAACACATGAGTAGGCCTGTGTAATGAACATTACTCAACTTGTCATAGTTACAATATAAAAATACATAAATTTATGAAGAAAATATGGATTACAAGGAGAAACCGATAGAGTGAAGACTCAAATTACACAATAATTATAAAATCTGAAACATCCACTATACAAGTACATAAATTTATGAAGAAAATTAGATGCATTACAAGAAGAAACCGATACAGTGGAGACTTCATAAATTCACAATAATTACAACCTGAAACATCCAATATACAAATACAAAAATTCATGAAGAAAATTAAATGCATTACAAGAAGAAACCAATACACTGAAGTCTTTACAAATTTTACACAATAATTACAAAATCTGAAACGTCAACAGAAAAATACATAAATTTAAGACGAAAATGAAATGCATTACAAGGAGAACCCGATGCAGTGAAGACTTTAGAAGTTACAGAATAATTACAAAACCTGAAACAAGAGAAAGAAAATGGCGCAAAAATGTGAAGAAAAATGCTGAAACGTTACAGCGAGAAGCAAAGTTAGCGAACACTTTATAATTAGAATAAAAAGGCTAAAGAAAAAAAAAAGGTTGAAAAATGTGAAAACGTAAAGAAAAAGTGGGACTCCTCCGGAGATGAATTTTTTTCACGCCATCTTTTTTCGTCTAGAAAAAAAAAATCTGAGCAGAAAGTCGACGGGGAGAAGAGAGAGAAAAATCGTTGTGGAAATTTAATTGCCGTGGATTTGAGGCTCCCAAATAAGTTAAAAGGATGCAGGGTCAAAAAGGGAATCGGTTTTCAAAAGAAGTGATGGGTTGCAAAGGTGAATTTAGGCAGGGGTGTTTGATGTTAATATGCGTACAGGTATCCATTCACAAAATACTCATACTCAACACACACACAAACACACACATCAAACTAATGATGTCAGAATCAACCGCATTCTGGGAACACACAGGAAAGCAGAAGAATCCTTGATCGCTGAAATATCTTAGGAAACACTACAATACCTGTTCAAACTACTCACACTCAACACACACACACACCAAAATAATTATGTCAGAATCACGCCAACTCTGGGAAAACACAAGAAAGCAGAAGAATCCTTGATCGCTGATAAAGCTTTGGAAACATTACATTACCTGTTCAAAATTCCCATACTCAACATACACACACCAAACTAATGATGTCAGAATCACCCCAACTCTGGGAACACACAGGAAAGCAGAAGAATCCTTGATCGCTGATAAATCTTTGGAAACGCTACATTAACTGTTCAAAATACCCATACTCAACACACGCACACACAAACACACACACACACCAAACTAATGATGTCAGAATCACCCCAACTCTGGGAACACACAGGAAAGCAGGAGAATCCTTGAGCGCTGATATATCTTCGGAAACACCACAATACGTGTTCAAAATACTCATACTCAACACACACACAAACACACACACCAAAATAATGATGTAAGAATCACCCCAACTCTGGGAACACAAAGGAAAGCAGAAGAATCCTTGAGCGCTGATAAACCTTCGGCAACATTAACCTAACTGTTCAAAATACACATACTCAACACACACACACACACACACACACACACCAAAATAATTATCTCAGAATCACCCCACTCTGGGAACACACAGGAAAGAAGAAGAATCCCTGAGTGCGGATAAGAAATATTCGGAAACGTTACATTATTCTTGACAGCTGTTTCATTAATTACGCAACACAAACACCATTCAGAATACTAACGGTGCGAAAATCTTTGTCAAAATGTTCTATATCGGAAATAAGGATCTCTAAATCTCCGATACAAAAAATTTATATGTGATATTCAAATGTTAGCAAGTGGAAATGTACATATGAGGGAATATTAAATAAGGAATTACGAATAAACTGACAAAACAAACTGGACATTCAAAAAGTTGAAGCGAAAATGTTGCGGTAAAGGATGCAACAATGAGATATTCAGATTAGGGTAAAAAGCAAATGGGAAAATTTAAATATATTCTAACTAGCTAACGAAAAAAATCAAATGCGACATTTAAAACCGGTTAAGGGCAAAAAATGCATGGGGAATTTAAATTGCTAACGGGGAAAGTTAACTGAAACTTAATTAAACTCTAGAGACTCTCTACTGCCCTAAAATGGAAGACTACAGTATCTGCAAAAATACAAAACCGAGAAAAATGGTAGATACTGCAGTTTTCCCTTGCCCTACTGCTGATTTTGCAGATACTGCAAATTGGACCCCCTAAATACTCGTGGCAGGCATTGAAGAATCATTCTGAAACTGCAGTAACTTGTGTATTGGTGTTTCACGAGCCCAATAATTGGCATGTCTCAACTTCGAAAATTTTACAGATACTGCAGATTTACATTTTAGGTCAGTATGTATATATATATATATATATATATATATATATATATATATATATATATATATATATATATATATATATATATATATATATATATATATATATAAATAAGTCGAAACTGCTACAGGGGAATCTGAAATGAGAAATCTTTAGTGATTAAGATGGGAAATTAAGAAAAGCCTTCAAACTGCTAAAGAGAAAAATGAAATGAGGAATTTCAACTCTTAAAGGAGGGAAAATTAAACGAGATTTTCAATCTGCTTCAGACGGAAGTGAAAGTAGAATTTTGTAAACTGTTTAAGAGGAAATTTACGGAAACGTTTCCGAAAACGAAATTTAAGTCGTTCAAGGGAAAAAATACAGAAACGTTTACGAAAAGTAAAGTAGATATTTAAATTGTTAAAGGGGAAAATTACAGAAACGTTTACGAAAATGAAATTAGACATTTAAGCTGTCAAAGGGGAAAATTACAGAACATTTACGAGAAGGAAAGTAGACATTTCAACTGATAAAGGGGAAAATTACAGGAACGTTTACGAAAATGAAAGCAGAAGTTTAAGCTGTTAATGGAGGAAAATTACAAAAACGTTTCCTAAAACTGAAGTAGAATTTCAACAGTTCAGGGGCAAGATTACAAAAAACGTTTACGACAAATAAAGTAGAAATGTAAGCGTTTGAAGGGCACAGTTACAAAAACGTTTACGTAACATATAAGGCTACAAGACAAACTTAAAGATGACTTACATTAGCAACAAAGGAGTAATTCATGCAAATGAAGCAACTCGAGTTATCATCAGAGGGACACAGAGGTCACCTGAGAAAAAAAAAAACTTGCGAAATTGATTGACATGTTTATGCCGTCTAGCGTTGCAACGACACTGTTCATCAAAACGGCAAAGGAAAAAAAATAGTATATTGAAAAACCTACGACAAAGGAGACTGAAAAAACAGCCACAAACGCCACGAAAAAAACCAGCGAAAGTTTGGCCTTAAATTAATCCTCTTGCAGATAGGATAACTTTAATCTCTCTCTCTCTCTCTCTCTCTCTCTCTCTCTCTCTCTCTCTCTCTCTCTCTCTCTTTTAAATGGCGATGAAAAATTTGCTTGTTTTTGATGCTGGATGGGAAAACAATGGACACACATAAAAGACATAAACAAAGTAAAAAAAAAAAAGGAGTTGTCTACAAATCACCTTTAAAAATTCGTCTCATTTACATAACAGAAAAAAAGAACATCACATTTGTTGAAACCCGTTTGCAAGTTTGATTCAAAATTATTTTATGAAAATATTTTCCATATAATTAAAGCAGTTTATATATATATATATATATATATATATATATATATATATATATATATATATATATATATATATATATATATATATATATCTTTATTAATACACCGCTGGTCTCTCAATCAGCAAAACTGGGTCCGGTCAGTACCTGGACAGGCGACCACTAACGAACGCCTGACATCGAAAGCACGGAACCTACGCTTTGACCCCTTACTGAAACTTGCCGCCGCAGACCTTGGGAGTCCGACGGGAGCGGCAACGGGTCGTCACAACGCGCAGCAAAAGAAAGAGTGAATAAAGAAAAGCGAAGAGAATGAATAATTCTCAGCCCGACTCCTCCCATTTATTCAGTTCTATGGACTTTTGTTTCAGTGAAATTAAAGTGCAACCGGAAGTAATGTCCCTATTCACGACTGCACTCCCCACACCCCCAGCACCCCCTCCCCACCTTTCTCTCTCTCTCTCTCTCTCTCTCTCTCTCTCTCTCTGGAAAATGCCGGGATGTTTAGTGTCTGTCCATATCCCGTTGGCCGAGAGAAGTGCGGAGGAGGTGGCGCTGTATTGATTTGTTGCGGCCATCTTGGGAATCTGATGGTGGCCATCAGAGAGAGAGAGAGAGAGAGAGAGAGAGAGAGAGAGAGAGAGAGATTAATCTTTCGGAAAGGACGTAACCTACAATTGTATATAACACCAGAAAAACAACGAGAGAGAGAGAGAGAGAGAGAGAGAGAGAGAGAGAGAGAGATTAATCTTGGTGAAATAAACCTACAATTTTTGCAGAAAAAAAAAGAGAGAGAGAGAGAGAGAAGAGAGAGAGAGAGAGTGAAGTGGAAATAAACCTTTTGCAAAAGACATAACCTACAAATGCAGACAACGCCTCAGAGAGAGAGAGAGAGAGAGAGAGAGAGAGAGAGAGAGAGAGACCTTGATATAAACCTTTTTGCAAAGGAAAGAAACATAATTTAGAGAGAGAGAGAGAGAGAGAAATGGTGATACAGAATTAACCTTTTGCAAAGAAAAAAAACTTGTAATTGCAAACAACGCCTGAGAGAGAGAGAGAGAGAGAGAGAGAGAGAGAGAGAGAGAGAGAGATGAGCGATAAGGTATTAACCTTTTGCAAAGAACAAAACCTACAACTGCAGACAAGAAACAGCGAGAGAGAGAGAGAGAGAGAGAGAGAGAGAGAGAGCCACAAACCAAGAGAAGAATTTCCCCGTTGGTTCACTTCCCTAACGATAACGAAGTATAGCCAGGTGTCGGATGTTAGACTGCAAGAATGCCATTACTATTCAATCCGCGGCACTCAATTAATTTCTATGCGACGATTATGAGGCACTAAGTGGGATAACAGCTGTCCATAAAGCAACTTATATATTAAACTGACAAAGAAATGTCTTGCGAGTTGTTATTATTATTATCATTATTATTATTATTATTATTATTATTATTATTATTATTATTATTTGAAGGGATCAGAATTTCTTTTAAACAATTATTATTATTATTATTATTATTATTATTATTATTATTATTATTATTATTATTATTATCTGAAGGGAGTAGAACCTCATTTTTAACATTATTATTATTATTATTAGAAGCGTAGACCCTATTTTTAACAGAATGTTATTATTATTACTGCTATTATTAGTATCATTATTATTATCATTTGACTGTAGTAGACCCTATTTTTAAAAGAATATTATTATTAATATTATTATTATTATTATTATTATTATTATTATTATTATTATAAGAAGGGCGTAGACTCTATTTTTAACAGAATGTTATTATTATTACTGCTATTATCAGTATCATTATTATTATCATTTGACTGTAGTAGACCTTATTTTTAAAAAGAATATTATTATTATTATTATTATTATTATTATTATTATTATTATTATTATTATTATTATTATTATAAGAAGGCGTAGACTCTATTTTTAACAGAATGTTATTATTATTACTGCTATTATTAGTATCATTATTATTATCATTTGACTGTAGTAGACCCTATTTTTAAAAGAATATTACTATTATTATTATTATTATTATTATTATTATTATTATTATTATTATTATTATTATTATTATAAGAAGGGCGTAGACTCTATTTTTAACAGAATGTTATTATTATTACTGCTATTATTAGAATCATTATCATTATCATTTGACTGGAGTAGACCCCATTTTTAAAGGAATATTATTATTATTATTATTATTATTATTATTATTATTATTATTATTATTAGAGGGACGCAGACTCTATTTTTAACAGAATGTCATTATTATTACTGCTATTATTAGAATCATTATCATTATCATTTGACTGTAGTAGAACCTATTTTTAAAATAATATTATTATTATTATCATTATTATTATTATTATTATTATTATTATTATTATTATTATTATTATTATTATTATTATTACCTGAAAGACTTCCAAAAAACTTTCTCTTCGCGAGCACCATACCCGCTCAGCGGTATACCCAAATGTAAATCAAATACCCACTTAATGAACGTAGATGCCTCCATTGCAACAAAAGACTTATTATTAATATGATTCGACTCTTCTCTGCATTTAATACGCCATTTCCGAGAGCAAACCCCATTCACAACACTAATGAAGTCATTACGTAAAAGCCGGTTATATACGTCGGCCGTTAATGGCATAGACGTACCCCGATTGTTATTCAGTATCGCGCATGCGTAGAGGGAGTTATTAGCGCCAGAATTAAAATTATTATTATCATTACTTCCTTTGATGTTGCCGTTAACTTTGAATATTTAATTATATTTAATTTTTTCATGATACGCTTTTTCCTGTCAGTAATTGGTTGGGTTGGCCCCACAGTCTTCTTACTGCCAGGTACCTAATTCACTGGTTGGGGTAACTAGGGCACAATGGCAGGGTGTGGGCATAAGCCACCACGCCTCCGAAGTTTCATGCCCACAAACACCTCCCATTTCCCTCTGACTAATGAGTCTGGTAACCACTGGACCACGAGGATTACTATCATTATTATTATTATTATTATTATTATTATTATTATTATTATTATTGTTGTTGTTGTTGTTGTTTTTGTTGTTGTTCTAGTGTTGTGCCGGTAACTACTGGACCACGGGAGCCAATACTACACTTTATTATTATTATTATTATTATTATTTATTATTATTATTATTATTATTATTATAGGTCCTTCAAATAACCTCAGAGTATATTTAAATGACCTATTTATTATTATTATTATTATTATTATTATTATTATTATTATTATTATTATTATTATTATTATTATACAAATATAATCAAAATATATTTATTATTATTATTATTATTATTATTATTATTATTATTATTATTATTATTATTATTATTATTATTATCGTGTGAATATTAGCAACCGCTCTTCAAATTCGTCCTCTCTGTAAATGAATGTCGTCTTCTAGAATAAGCAAGCCTTATGCCAGCACGAGCTCTTGCTCCTATGAAGCCCGCAAAGGCGTGTTTATTACAGACTAAAAGCTTCAATAAGCATAACAGACACCACTGTTTAACAATAATAGAATAAATTCTCGTAGATAACGAGAAATCGGAGTCTTTGGAAATAATTATCCGGACTCGTTTAAACTCGTATCTTTTAAAAGTTTGATGGCTTCCATTTATACACGTTCATTAAATCTAAAGGCGATTTCCTTTTAGGCGACTGGAATTGTCATTTTTGTACTATCTAATTAATCTTGGCTAATTTCACATGTATGTATGTATGTATGTGTGTGTATTTATATATATTTATATATAAATATATTATATATATGTTTATATATATATAAATTAAATATGTATATATATATTTATATGTATACATGCATATATATAAATATATACATAAATGTATAAATAATATATATATATATATATATATATGTGTGTATGTACTGTATGTATGTATGTATGTATATGTTAGAGATATACATTTACATATGAATATGTATACATACATATACAGATGCACAAATATATATACCCATATATTCACAAGCACTTTCACACGTGCTTTTAAAAGCGTTCACCCCCCACCAACAACAGAAAAATAATTAAGGCATTCAACAATAATGAAATACCTCAGTAATTGTCTCGCAGGAGTCAATTAATACCGAATAACTCAAAAAGTCTTTTTTATAATTTCTTATTTTTTTGCATCTTACTTCTCCGGTGTTTTAACAGTCCATTAAGGAAACTGAGACGGGCAAAATTATCCGTCATTTCGGTCCGCTAATTATCGTTTCCCCCCCTCCCCCTCGATACTGTCCGTCCGCTAAGTACCGAAGTTACCGCGGAATTCGTTCTTAAGTGGAAGGCCCGACCGTCAATTTGCGGTGAGTTATTGATTCCGTTTTGGGTCGCTGATGATGCAATGCTTTTTTTTTTTTTTTTTTTTTTTTTTCTTGCCTGATAAGGTGTTGGAAGACGTTGATGTTGGTGAGCGGTACTATTAGATAATATTTCTATTTTATTTACTCTGTACTAAAGCCTATGCCATTATTATAATATATATACATATATACATATGTATATCATATACATATCACACACACATATACATACATATATATATAAAATATATGTATAATATATAATATATACATATATATATTATATATAACAATATGTAGATATACATATAAAATATACATATATAATACATAAAATATACATATATATAATACACAAAATATACATATACATAATACATTTCGTACGTATATATATATATATATGTATATGTATATATATATGAATAATTTTTACTAATGGGAAAATCATAAATTCATTTGATAACATACATTAAACACATTGTTCATTTACTTCATAATGCATATTAAATATATTAATATTAAATTCATGTATACATAGGCTACATACACATGAAGTCGCCCACAAGGCATCATCGCCAACAGCGTACAGCAACACACAGCAGCATCACCGTAAGCGGTCACCATATTGTTTCTTCTCCCTGCCCGCGACGCGGCGCATCTAGTTAGCCAATTGTTTACAACTGTTAAAGAGCAATAAAAAGGGAGCCGGGGACAAAGACACGGAGGTTTTAACGCTCTTATTCGCCTTTATTTAGGTACAGTTACAGCGCTGGCCCAAGATTTATCGCTTTCCGGCAGAACAGAACCCAGCCAGCCAGCCAACCAACCTACTGTACCAGCCACCAGCCACTATAGCGCTTTAACGTTAGACCGGTGGAGGCCGGCAGAGAGAGAGAGAGAGAGAGAGAGAGAGAGAGAGAGAGAGAGAACACTGAAAATTAAAGAATAAAAATTAACGAGAACGGAAAAGGAATGCGGAGAGAGAGAGAGAGAGAGAGAGAGAGAATTAGAGAGAGAAA
>NC_089781.1:24297880-24305380 GCF_040412425.1 Macrobrachium rosenbergii
TTATTTTATCTACCTGAACAGATTTCTTTCTTCTTCTTGTGCTTCTTTTTTCCTCTTACTTTTCTTCTTTTCTTCTTCTTCTTCTTCTTCACTGCATCACCTTTCCAGTATGTATGTCTATGCGTTTATTTTACAATATACCTGTCTCCCTGTCATATCTACCTGGCTATATTTCTTTCTTCTTCTTCTTCTTCTTCTTCTTCTTCTTCTTTCATCCTTTCCAGTATGTTCTATGCATTTATTTTGCATCTGTCATTCTACCTGGCTATATTTCTTTCTTCTTCTTTCTTCTTCTTCTTCTTCTTCTTCTTCTTCTTCTTCTTCTTCTTCTTCTTCTTCTTCACTTTTCTAATATGTATGTCTCTGCATTTATTTTACAATATACCTGTCTCCCTATCACATCTACCTGGCCATATTCCTATCTCGTAAGAGAGACGAATAATTACTCCTACGTCGGTACATAACCGTCATAAAGGATACAATGAAAACGGACAGAAATGCCTCGCCATCAATACCGTCCAGCAAAATAATCATAATCCCACGCTCAGTATGGAATCAGTGTTATTGTCCACTTTATTTTAATTGCCTTTCTTCCCCAGTCTTTGACCTTGACCAAACTCGAGCAATTCAAAGACAGAGCTTCGAAAAGGCCAACACAATAGGACCACGGTAGGGAATGGAAGTTCTAAAGCATCGGCTATGTCAGTGCAGGCGTTTTTTTTCTTTTTAACCATACCCCCTCCCCCAAACACAAACCCCCCTCCCCCTTATAAAATTAATGGCGTTTTCGCGCTGCTCTCTCTCCAGCAGAAACCGCAAAATGGCTGGCTTTTATAATTTCTTGTATTTAAATTGTACCTTGGACAGATTTCCAATTGTCAGGCAATTTAATCATTAATAATCTACAATTTAATCATTAATAATCTATGGATAAAACTAGCAATCCTGGCCCCCTTCCTTTAACCACCTCCCACACCTCCAGAACAAAAAAAAAAAAAGGAAAATCATCGATTAAAATATTCTTTAATCACCTTTATTTTTGAACCTCACGTTTTGGTAACAAAGTGTCCCCATGTCATATATGGAAATGATGAATACATAAATGAACATACAAAAACATAATGAGGCCTTTGTGATGAATTCACGAGAACTCATCACAACGTGAAAAACTGCATTTCGCAATGTCTGATTGATTTCCCGAAAACAAAATGGCGGAGGAGCAACGGTGGAAGTCACCGGCGTTGAATCCATATAACGAAATCAATTACAGATTCTAAGACATTAAAAAAAATTATATTGAAGGTGTTCCACTGATGAAGGATCAAGGAAGTTATTTTTTGGCAGGCTTAAATTCTCTTCCCTCTTATCGTGATAGTATTTGGTTTGATGGTCCTAAAGGAAACTGTATAATACATACTGAACTATACTGATAGAAATTCCATAATAATATGAACTGCCTAGTAATATATACAGTATACACACAAATTTATATATACATATATAAAATAAATATATATATATATATATATATATATATATATATATATATATATATATATATATATATATATATATATATATATATATATATATATATATATATATATATATATATATATATAAATAATATAATATATTATATATTATATATATATACAATATACATATATATAATATATATTTGTATATATAATATATATATATATATATATATATATATATATATATATACATATATATATATATACATATACATATACACACGCGTATACACTTAAGCCACATCCTTCGCTAACTCAAACAAACGAAGCAGTCTGAAAACAAACTGCAAAATAGGATAGAATATAGAAGCATCCGGGTCATGGGAAGACGTAAAACAAAGCTGTAAACAAACCGTATTTAAAACCCGAAGACAACAGATTCAGACTGAAGACAACAGACTCAGACTGAAGACAAAAGACTCAGACTGAAGACAACAGACTCAGACTGAAGACAACAGACTCAGACTGAAGACAAAAGACTCAGACTGAAGACAACAGACTGAAGACAACAGACTCAGACTGAAGACAACAGACTCAGACTGAAGCCAACAGACTCAGGCTCAGACACAAACGCAAAAACCGAACGGCCATCGAGCTAAGAAAAGCGGAGACCCGATTTCCCCTCAGCGCACCGCCATTATTTGCATCCAATAACACAGAAGACATCTTGAAGGTAGAAGGAAGGACCATTTCGAGATGCGCACACACGCCAACACATACACACACAGACGCACATACACACTACACATACACAAACATACATACACACACAAACACACACATGGGGAAGACATCAAAAAAGAATCTAAGCGAATCAAAAAGAGGTCTAAGAAGGAAACAAAAATTACAGGTTTTTTCATAGAGAGAGAGAGAGAGAGAGAGAGAGAGAGAGAGAGAGAGAGAGAGAGAGAGAGAGAGAGAGAGGAGTAATATAGGTGTGAGGGCGTAATTATCTCACACTAATGAAAGGTAGGGAGAGTAGAGTGTGAGACCGACGTCACACTTAAAGGGGAAGTGGCCAACGAAGAGACCGAAACACCCCCCAACCCCCACCCCCACCCTCTACCTCCAGGGAGGAAGGGGGGGCGCCATCCTCCCCTCCCCTGGTATGTCTGGCTGCAGCGCTGGCCGGGATGTTTGCTGGCAGTCGTTGTTTTCACGTTATCCTCAAAAATGTCATTTTCCGTTTTCGTGTGAAGACTCATCTTTATTCTCATTTTTCTTTTTCATTTTTTGTTTTCAGTTTTTTTTTTTCCATCTTCATTCAGTGCTTTTGATTGTAGGGTAGAGGCCCCCCTTTTTTATTTCTTTTTTATTCTTTCATCATCAGCTTCGCATCTGCTGCAGGAACATTATTGATGCGTTATGTATCACATGCACCGGAAAGAAAGGATAGTGGTGGCTTGCCTGATAAAAATGACCGATTTAGACCGATTTTCGTAGAAATAATGGCTATAATGGTATTCTGCCTGATTAAATTGACCGATTTAGATGGATTTTTGTAGAAATAATGGCTTTAATGGTACTCTGCCTGATTAAATTGACCGATTTAGACCGATTTTCATAGAAATAATGGCTTTACTGGTATTCTGCCTGATTAAAATGACCGATTTAAACCGATTTCCACATAAACAATGGCTTTAATGGTATTCTGTCTAATGAAAATGATCGATTTAGACCGATTTTCATATAAATAATGGCTTTATTGGTATTCTATCTAATGGAAATCACCGATTTAGACCGATTTTCATATAAATAATGGCTTTAATGGTATTCCGTCTAATGAAAATGACCGATTTAGACAGATTTTCATATAAATAATGGCTTTAATGGTAGTCTGTCTAAAGAAAATTATCGATTTAGACCGATTTTCATATAAATAATGGTTTAATGGTATTCTATCTAATGGAAATCACCGATTTAGACCAATTTTCAAATAAATAATGGCTTTAATGGTATTCTGTCTAATGAAAATTACCGATTTAGAACGATTTTCATATAAATAATGGCTTTAATGGTATTTTGTCTAAAGGAAATCACCGATTTAGACCGATTTTCATATAAATAATGGCTTTAATGGTATTCTGTCTGATGAAAATGACCGATTTCGTATAAAAAATGGTTTTAGCGGTATTCTGTTTTATGAAAATTACCGATTTGCGTGTAAATAACGGCTTTAATGGTATTCTGCCTAATGAAAATGGCCGATTCTGACCGATCTGAGTAGAAATAATGGCTTTTATAGTATTTTGTCTGATGAACAAGACCGATTCTGACATATTTTCTTGTAAATAATGGTTTCAATGGCGGTCTGCCTGATGGGAATGACCTATTTCCATATAAATAATGGCTTCAATGGTATTCTGTCTAATGAAAATGACCGATTTTCACAGATTGTCGAATAAATAATGGCTTTAATGGTATTCTGTCTGCTTAAAATAACCGATTTAAACCGATCTCTATATAAATAATGGCTTTAATGGTATTTTGCCTGATTAAAATAACCGATTTAAACCGATTTCCATATAAATAATAGCTTTAATGGTATTCTGCCTGATTAAAATAACAGATTTAATTAGATTTTCGCATAAATAATTGCTTTAATGGTGTTCGGTCTAATGAAAATTACCAATTTTTACTGATTTTCGCATAAATAATGCCTTTAATAGTATAAATAATGGCTTGATTGGTGTTATGTCTGATGAAAAATAACGCTGACTGGTTTACGAATGAATAATGGCTTTAAGAGCATTCCTTCCAATGGAAACTAACGATGTTGACAGACTTTCGCATAAATAATGGCTTCCATACACCATAAGTATGTTACAATTCAAAATAACAAACCGTCACGCACTAACACCACTAGCGGACCCAGAAAAATTTCATGGGGGCGGCCACCAATTTTCATATTATATATATATATACATACATATATGTATATATATTATTTCTATAATCCGTTTTTTTTTATTTTTTCCCCATTTTTATATTTCTCATTTATGTTATTATTGTCTAAATCTTCAATATTATTATTTTGTCATTATTTTTCATTGGGGGCCCACGTGCCCAGGTACCACCCCCCTGGATCTGCTAGTGACTGACACATAGGGAATGATGGAAATATTTGATTATATAGAAATATGTATTATCTTCATCAACATATGAATCTGACGAGAACGCGCGGACGATATAAAAAAAAAATTGAAATGATAATTTAAACGTCATGACCTTATTTTTCTTTTGGGTGTCAGATGATCACGTCACAACATGCAAATTGAGTGTTGCACGGGTATAAGAAAAAAATCTTTTTCCAGGCAGACATTAAAAAATCAAAATGACTGAATTCAAAGAAATCGTTCAGTTTTAGGAATAAAATTTTTGCCCAAATTTCAACTCGAATTCAATGTTGCACGGGTATATATAAAAAATTTCGGTTTCCAAAATGACGAAAAAATGGAAATTATGAAATTAAAAGAAATCATTCGGTTTAGGATTAAACTTCTGCCCAATTTTCAACTCGAATTCGATGTTGCATGGGTATAAAAAACAAATTCGGTTTCCAAATTTAGAAAAAATTAAAATTATTGAACTAAAAGAAATCACTCAGTTTAGGATTAAAATTTTGCCCATCTTTCAAATCGAATTCAATGTTGCATGGGTATATATAAAAAAGTTCGGTTTCCAAAATGAAAAAAAATTAAATTTATTGAACTAAAAGAAATCACTCAGGTTGCATAATTTTCAACTCGAATTCAATGTTGCATGGGTATATATAAAAAAATTCGGTTTCCAAAAAAAAAAAACTTAATTTATTGAACTAAAAGAAATCATTTAGTTTAGAATTAAAGTGTTGCCCAACTTTCAACCTGATCAACGCAAATAACGATAATTGCAATTCAGGAACATGGACTAAGGTCAGTTTTTTATTCATTAATGATTTTTAGTTTTCTATAAAAGAAAACTACTGAGCCGGCTTTGTCTGTCCGTCCGCGCTTTTCCTGTCCGCCCTCAGATCTTAAAAGCTACTGAAGCTAGAGGGCTGCAAATTGGTATGTTAATCATCCACCCTCCAATCATCAAACATACCAAATTGCAGACCTCTAGCCTCAGTAGTTTTAATTTGATTTAAGGTTAAAGTTAGCCATAATCATGCTTCTGGCAACGCAACAAAACAGGCCACCACATCCGGCGAGAGCATCATGGGCCGCGGATCAGACAGCATTATACCGAGACCACCGAAAGATAGAATCTATTGACGGCGGCCTTAATTATAAGATGTACAGAAAACTCGATTGCGCAGAAGAAACTTCTGCGCATTTTTTACTGGTTTGTTATTCATTAACCATTTTTTTCCCATCGATAGTTCATTTCCAGCCAATCGCTAAAGTTCATATTTGCAAATCATTTATGATATTTTATCATAACGAAGTTATTTGACTTGCTACATAGATATGATGTACAATCCAATATTTGCTTATTTATTTTTTATTACATACAATAGTTCATTGACCACACACACGCACATATATGTATATATAAATATACTCGTATACACACACACACACATATATATATATTGAGTGTATATATATATATATATATATATATATATACGTATACATATATGCATATATTCAGTATATGCATACACGTGTATGCATATACTGAATATATGTATATGCATACACGTGTAAAGATATATGTACGTATGTATATATACACATGCATTAGACATACATACATATATGCATACAAACATGCTCAAAAAGTCACAGGAGAAGCACGTCACATATAAATAATTATATATATATATATATATAAATATATATATATATATATATATATATATATATATATATATATATATATATATATATATATATATATATATATTTTTTTTTTTTTTTTTTTTTTTTTACCCATTACAGAAACCCAAAGGGATTATCGCCAATTTTGGATTGCCTCTGGCAGCTTTCGATAGCAACCGTCAAGAAAGGAAGGAAAAAAAAAGAAATAGTTCCAAGTCCTCTTCAAAGTTTACATAAGTAGGCGGAACTTGGAGCTTGGTTCAAAAGTTTTAATCTGGTGTAATCAATAATACGGATGCTATAGGGGAGTCTATTTCTGCCTCTCTCTGTCTCTCTCTCTCTGTCTGTCTGTCTGTCTGTCTCTCTCTCTCTCTCTCTCTCTCTCTCTCTCTCTCTCTCTCTCTCTCTCTCTCAAAATGAAAAACAAAATTCCTTTCACATTACAAAATAAGAACCATCTCAAAGCAACCACAACTCTCTCTCTCTCTCTCTCTCTCTCTCTCTCTCTCTCTCTCTCTCTCTCTCTCTCTCTCAAAATGAAAAACAAATTCCTTTCACATTACAAAATAAGAAAATCAAAGCAACCACAAACTCTCTCTCTCTCTCTCTCTCTCTCTCTCTATCTCTCTCTCTCTCTCTCAAAATGAAAAACATATTCCTCATCATTACAATATAAGACCACATCTCTCTCTCTCTCTCTCTCTCTCTCTCTCTCTCTCTCTCTCTCTCTCTCTCTCTCTCTCTCTCTCTCTCTCTCTCTCAAAATGAAAACAAAATTCCTTTCACATTACAATATAAGACCACACCTCTCTCTCTCTCTCTCTCAAAATGAAAAACAAAATTCCTTTCACACTACAATATAAGAACCACATCTCAAAGCGACCAAAACTCTCTCTATCTCAAAAAGAAAAACAAAATTCCTTTCACATCACTATATAAGAACCACACCTCAAAGCAACCACAATTCTCTCTCTCTCTCAAAATGAAAAACAAAATTCCGTTCCCATTACAATATAAGACCACATCTCAAAGCAACCATAGTTCTCTCTCTCTCTCTCTCTCTCTCTCTCTCTCTCTCTCTCTCTCTCTCTCTCTCTCTCTCTCAAAATGGAAAACAAATTCCTTTTTACCACACATCAAAATGAAAAACA